>NC_092371.1:242745432-242957932 GCF_030028105.1 Mobula birostris
TGGTAATTTGGCATCATATTTGCCGCAGCCATTGTAGATTGAGGGCCTGTTCCTTGGTTGTACTGTTCTGTGCTTTATTTTCGATGTTCTGCTCTCTGTCTTCACACTGTCACATGCATTGAGAGATATGCAGCAGCTTTGAGTGTCCTGTGGACACGTACCCCAAGGTCCCTCTGATCCTCCAAACTGCCAAAATTCATACCGTTAATATTAAACTCTGTCTTTAAATTGGATCTACCGAAATGAACTACTTCATACTTATCTGGGTTCAACTCCATCTGCCACTTCTCAACCCAGTTCTGCATCCTATCGATGTCCCTTTGTAACATCTGACAACCCTCTAGACTATCCTTTGTGTCAAATAGAGTTGGTGATTGAGGACTAAACCTCAGTTCAGCTCTTTAAATATTAAAATCTTGGTGCCAGCTATACACATTCTGGAGAGTTGGGGAGCGGGGGGGGGGGGGTCGGGTGCATGTCCCCTCCCCTATGTCTGTCTCCTGACGGCCCTGGCAGCACAGAGAGACGATGATTGTAGTCGTGGATCCAAGATGTCTCTTTCAGGAATCCAGCATCATTGCTCTGGTCTGAATCCTTCCCAGTCTACAAGAAACTGCTAAACATCCTGAATAGTTTGTGAATCCAGAATTCTCTTTATGTTGAAAACCTGGTTCAATCGACAAACCTGGGTGATGGTAAGGCTAAAGACCATAAGACCATAAGATATAGGAGCAGAAGTAGGCTATTCGGCCCATCAAGTCTAGTCTAGTAATAAAGGACCAGTAATTACAGACAAGAGAAAATCTGCAGATACTGGAAATCCAAGCAACACACAGGAACAGGAACCATGGTGTACAAAGGCTGTTGTAAATCTAGTCAAGAAGAAAAGAAAAGCTTACAAAAGGTTCAAAAAACTAGGTAATGATAGAGATCTAGAAGATTATAAGGCTAGCGGGATAAGATATGAGAGAATAAGACCAGTCAAGTGTGACAGTGGAAAAGTATGTATGGAGCTGGAGGAGGGAGCAGGGGTACTTAATGAGTACTTTGCTTCAGTATTCACTATGGAAAAGGTTCTTGGTGATTGTAGGGATGATTTACAGTGGACTGAAAAGCTTGAACATATAGATATTAAGATATTAATATGCTGGAGCATTTGGAAAACATCATGTTGGATAAGTCACTGGGACCGGACAAGATGCACCCCAGCTACTGTGAGAGGTGAGGATTGAGATTGCTGAGCCTCTGGCGATGATCTTTGCATCACAATGGGGACAGGAGAGGTTCCAGAGGATTGGAGGGTTGCGGATGTTGTTCCCTTATCCAAGAAAACGAGTAGAGGTAGCCCAGGAAATTATAGACCAGTGAGTCTTACTTCAGTGGTTGGTAAGTTGATGGAAAAGATCCTGAGAGGCAGGATTTATAAACATTTGGAGAGGTATAATATGATTAGGAATAGTCAGCATGGCTTTGTCAAGGGCAGGTCATGTCTTATGAGCCCCATTGAATTTTTTGAGGATGTGACTGGACACATTGATGGAGGTCGAGCAGTAGTTGTAGTGTATATAGGTTTCAGCAAGGCATTTGATAAGGTACCCCATGCAAGGCTTATTGAGAAAGTAAGGAAGCATGGGATCCAAGGGGGCATTGCTTTGTGGATCCAGAACTAACTTGCCCACAGAAGGCAAAGAGTGGTTATAGATGAGTCATATTCTGCTTGGAGGTCGGTGACCAGTGGTGTGTCTCAGGGACCTGTTCTGGGACCCCTTCTCTTTGTGATTTTATAAGTGACCTGGATGAGGATGTGGAGGGATGTGTTAGTTTTTGCTGATGACACAAAAGTTGGCGGTTTGTACACCACGGTTCCTGTACCCTACCATCCTTTCCCTGTCTCATTGGAACGTACCAATGCAGAACTCGACGCAAATATCCCCTGAGCATTTGCCACATTTCTTCCGTACATTTCCCTGAGAACATCTGTTCCCAATTTATGCTATGCTACCGTGCCACTGGATAACACACAATGTTGATGAAGTTCTTTTAAATGAGAGATAGAAAATCTCATTCCTTCTTGTGGGATACAGATGGGAGCAGCTCTTGTCTTCAATCATGTGGGCAACATTGCACTGAAATTAGCCATGGCTACCTTGTGAATCTTTCACTTATTGGAACTCAAGACTCAAGGAGCAAGAAAGTACCAAAACTGAGGTGAATGAGTTTGTCTGATAATATCAACAGATAGGAACACCAAGTGGCAGCATGATAGCATTGTCACTCCTGTTTCTGATGGGAATTAAAAGGAATACAGTTATTAATGGAGCTGAAAAGTGAATTACTTTATATATCATTGAAACTCTAGAAAGAAATCACAGTAACAAAAATTTACAACTGGATTAAGCTGATAACTGGCATTTCTATAGTGCCTGTCGTAAATTTATGATGGCATCTAGCACTTTGCACCCAATGTATCTCTGAATTTCAGTGCCTATTGTAATGTAGGAAATACAGCAGTCAAAATGCAGACTGCAGCGGCTATATTCAACAAACATAAAGAAACATACAAATCTCTGATAGAGGTATATAAACTTATAAGGAGTATATAGAATAGTACAGCACATTACAGGCCCTTAGGCCCACAATGTTGTGCCGACCCTCAAACTCTACCTCCCATATAACCCTCCACCTTAAATTCCTCCATATACCTGCTTAGTAGTTTCTTAAACTTCACTAGTGTATCTGCCTCCACCACTGACTCAGGCAGTGCATGCCACGCACCAACCACTCTCTGCGTAAAAAATCTTCCTCTAATATCCCCCTTGAACTTCCCACCCCTTACCTTAAAGCCATGTCCCTTTGTATTGAGCAGTGGTGCCCTGGGGAAGAGACGCTGGCTGTCCACTCTATCTATTCCTCTTAATATCTTGTACACCTCTATCATGTCTCCTCTCATCCTCCTTCTCTCCAAAGAGTAAAGCCCTAACTCCCTTAATCTCTGATCATAATCCATACACTCTTATCCAGGCAGCATCCTGGTAAATCTCCTCTGTACCCTTTCCAATGCTTCCACATCCTTCCTGTAGCGAGGCGACCAGAACTGGACATGGTACTCCAAGTGTGGCCGAACCAGAGTTTTATAGAGCTGCATCATTACGTCGCGACTCTTAAACTCTATCCCTCGACTTATGAAAGCTAACACTCCATAAGTTTTCTTAACTACCCTACGTACCTGTGAGGCAAATTTCAGGGATCTGTTGACATGTATCCCCAGATCCCTCTGCTCCTCCGCAGCACCAAGTATCCTACCAAGTATAGATTGGGTAAGTGCAAAGTAGGGTGAGCCTAGAATTAGATATCATAGTTTGGGAAGGGTAGATGGGAAGGGTATTGACGGTTATAGTCTGGGTGCAGGTTGATGTCCTGGGTATGACTCTAAACTGCAACCGATGATGAGGCTTTGAGTGGGGTCTTTCAGAGCTTTGGGGAAAGTGCAGTTGCCCGTTAGTTATTCATTGCTCCCAGGGCTGCTCTGACCCGGAATGGTAGCGCCTGCAAGGGTTCCTGCTCAGGATACGAGCGAAGGCCAACGGCAGATCCGGGAGGTTCAGTAACTGAACTTATGACGAAGAAGGCGAATGAGCTAGGACCTTAAATGTCAACGGCTATAGTACAGGCGGATGAGCATTTGGGAAGAGAAATAGCGATTTCTTTAGTTCGCCCAATGGTAGGCAATAGCAATCACCGTTGCGATTTGCTAAGAAAACCATGGTCAAACTCACAAAATGTATCACACAACAGCGTCAAGAGGATCTTCGAGACAATTCTGAAGATGCTTCTCTCAGTAGGGTTGATTCTGGTCAGCAGGGGATCCCCAACCATCATCAAGCTACTGCTCATAAAATTCAAGTAACACAAAAGAAAATTATTGCCACTTGGAATATAAGAACCTTATATCAAGCAGGAAGATTGGACAATGTGATAATTTATTCTTGTGGAACATCCCATACTAATGTAGCAGGAATTCTTATGGATGAAAACATGGCAAAAAGTGTTTTAGGACATTGGGCAATATCGGAAAGAGTGCTCCTTGTTAGATTCAGAGGACAACCATTTGATTTAGCAATTACACAGGTATATGCACCAACAACAGATGGAACAAATGAAGATATAGATAAATTCTATGAAGAGCTTGAACAAGCAAAGAATGGTTGCAAATCTCAAGATATTGTTAGTATCATGGGAGATCTAAATGCTAAAGTAGGACAAGGTGCTGATGGAAACACCATAGGAAAATTTGGACTAGGGGTAAGAAATGAAAGAGGTGAGAAATGGGTCGAATGGTGCAAGATGAATAATCAGGTCATTATGAATACCTACTTTAATAACCATCCAAGATGCTTGTGGGGCTGGAAAAGTCCAGGTGATAACACTAGAAATCAAATTGACTTTATTACTGTAAACCAAAGATCTAGAAACTCAGTGACTCAATGCAAAACATATCCAGGTGCAGACTGTAATAGTGACCATATGTCATGTAGAAGTAAAACTTAAAAAAACTAAAGAAGCAAAAACCTGAACAATCCCTTGACTACTTGCAATTAATAACAGAAGAAAACTTAAGACAAAAATTTACAATTAAAGTAAGGAATAGATTTCAAAGTTTAGAAATAGAATCTGTTGAAGATGATAGCAATCATGTAGAAATAAAATTTAACTCTCTAAAGAATGCCTTGGTAGAAACAGCAAAGTCAGTGATTCCTAAAAAACAAAAAAGCACAAAGAATAAAGGGATGACAAATGAAATCAATAATCTAATGGAAGAAAGGAGATGGAAGAAAGCAAATCCTATAGTATTTAAGTCCTTAGATAAAAAAAAGTTTATGTCAAAAAGCCAAAGAAGAATGGTTAAACCAGAAATGTGAGCAAATAGAAAAAATCCAAAAAAGATACATCAACAAATCAAGAATATCACTGGTAAAAAGCTCCTCTGTTCTTCAGGTGGATGTTTAAAAGCAAAGGACGGTACCATTATCATGGAAAAAGATGAGATTATGAACAGATGGACTGAGTATATTCAGGAAGCCGATTGAGGCGATAAAACAGAAATTTTGAAAAACATTGAAGGTCCAAGTATTTTAAAATCTAAAGTTTGTAATGCAATAAATAAGATGAAGAAAGGAAAGGCAGCAGGTCCTGATGAATTAGTAATAGAACAAGTTATTGCCCTTAAAAATTATGGAATTGAAAAACACTGCTTTAATCAATGACATTTATGAGACTGGAATAATACCAGAAGAGATGAAAATATCAGTATTTATCACTCTTCCAAAGAAACCTGGAGCAATAGAATGTGAAATACATAGAACCATAAGTTTAGTGAGTCATATCACCTAGATACTTCTCAGAATTTTGATGACAAGAGCTAAAAGTAAGATACAAGCTGAAATAAGTAAAGAACAATGTGGTTTTGTGAAAGACAAAGGTACAAGAAATGCAATATTGATGTTGAGGATACTATCAGAGCGAGCTATTCAATTGCAAAAATATTTGTTTGTTTGTTTTATCGACTACACAAAAGCATTTGATAAAGTGAAGCACAATAAGTTATTTGAAATATTACAGAAAACTCCAGATCTAGATTGGAAAGACCTCCGCCTAATCAGAAATCTGTACTGAGAACAAACTGCCGCTGCAAGAATAGATGGAGAAGTGAGTCAGTTTACGAAAATCAGGAGAGGCGTTGGACAAGGGTGTGATTTCTCCCCTGATTTATTTAATGTGTACAGTGAAACAATATTACAAAAAATAAGAGACATCTTGGGCATCAAAGTTGGTGATGAAAACATCAGTAGTTTCAGATATGCAAATGACACTGTGTTAATTGCAAGTACGGAGGAAGAACTACAAAACTTAATTGATATAATTGCTGAAAACAGTGCTAAAATGGGTCTATCTATCAATTGCAAAAAGACAGAATGTATGGTGATATCCAAGAAGAAGGAGAATCCTATCTGCAGGCTGAGAATAAATGGGGAAGACATAAAGCAAGTACAGAACTCTTGCTACTTAGGAAGCTGGGTGACATCAGATGGCAGGTGCCACATGGACATCAAAAGAAGAATAGGGATGGCAAAAGACACCTTTACGAGAATGAAGAGTATACTGACCAATACTAAACTAGGCATGACAACCCCACCTCAGAGTACTGAAATGTTATGTTTATCCAGTTATGTTATATGGCTCCGAATGTTGGACAATATCTAGTAGCATGAGGAAATGCATTGTAGCAGCAGAGATGTGGTTTTTAAGGAGGACGCAAAGAATATCATGGAAAAAACAAATATCTAACGAGGATGTCATGAACAGAGCAAACACAGAAAGAGAAATAATGTATGAGATCATGAGAAGGCAACATAGCTTCATTGGACATGCGATTAGGAAAGAGGAGTTAGAATGCATGGTAATTTTGGGAAAGATTGAAGGGAAGAAAGCAAGAGGAAGACAAAGACAAATGATGATGGAGACAGCAACCAGAGAACTGGAAATGAATACCAATGAATTGATGCACTTGACCCGAAACAGGAGTGTGTGGGCCATGGCAGTCAAAGCTCAAACTGGGCACGGCACCTGATGATGATGATGATGATGATGATGATGATGGGACTAGACAGAAGACCAGGCTGGCACAGAATGGATGTATCAAAGGGTCAATTTTTGCACTGTTGTGCTCTATGACCAAGAGATGGAAGGAAATAAAAAGGAAGGGGACAGAGGAAAAAGGAGAAGTAAAGAAAGAGGAAGGAAGAAAAGGGAAGATAAAAGGATGATAAAAGAAAGAGAAAAGGATGGGTAAGGAACAGGAGGGAAAAAGAGAAGAAAGAAGAGGAAAGAGAAAAAGAGAAGGAAAAAGCCAGGAAGGAAGAAAACAGTGAAGAAAAATAGATGAAAGGAAATATATACTGAGCTCACTGTCAAGGGACAGGGAAAGGAAACCAGAAGGAGAAATGTAAATTACTAATTTAAAAACAGGTGAAGAGCATTGGCTTGACAAGATCTGATGCAGGTGATGGGCTGGTCATTGTCTGGGGTTGGGAAGTGGAACTGTGATGCGTTGAGGCTGGTCTTTGGCTATCCTCTTTCGACCTCCTGAGATAGACCTGCTTATGCTCCGCCAGTGATTAAAGAGGCAGATAGACTAATCATTCAGAGTCCTCTTCCCAAGGCAAGGGCATCCTTTTAATTTGCCTCGGAGCCTGCAGCCGTACAGAATGACTTTCTCCTTTCAGCCACACTCCTCAGCCAAAGTCCGAAACTCAAAGCTGCGGTCGGCGGCTGGCTGACTACCCTGATGCACCTTCATCAGATGGTCCGAGGCCCTGTTTGCTCCGAATCCGAGCAAACCTCTGACCTGAATCCACTGCCCAAGACTTTCTACCAATGAACCGGGTTTCCTCCAGCTCCTCTGGTTTCCTCCCACATTCCTAGGACATATGAGTGAGTGAATGGTCACATGGGTATAATTGGGTGGTATGGGTTTGTTGGGCTGGTTACCATTCTGTGTCTCCAATTAATAAACAATAAATAAATTTTAAATTGATAGTTCAAAGTAAATTCATGATCAAAGTACACATATGTCACTATTCACTACCCTGAGGTTCATCTTCTAGCAGGTGTTCACAGTGGAATAAAGGAATTCAATAGAATCAATGAATAACTATACACAAAGACAGACAAACAACTAGTGTACAAAAGAAGACAACTTGTCCAAGTATTAAATAAATAAGTGACTACATAATACTGAGAACCTGAGTTTCACACTCCTTGAAAGAGAGTCCTCTGACTGTGCAATTAGTTCAGAGCTGAGGTGAGTGAGGTTTCTACACTGGTTCAGGAGCCTGATGCTTGAAGGGTAATAACTGTTCCTGAACGTATTATTCTTTCTCAGTATCTCTTTTTAAGACGCTAGAGGATAGTTTGAACAAACTAAGACAAGTAATTTGTAAAAGAACATATATTTTGCAAGGCAGCATTTATTACAGTTGCATCTTCTGCTGAACCAGACAGATTTCTCCCAGGGGCATTAAGACTCTGCTGGCCTTTACAGTGAAGCACGCATCAACAGAAAATAGTTGCTCACATGGTACAATTCTTAAAGTGGTACCACCTGATATTACACAAGCTGGAGATTTCTCCTGTGCATTTATTTCTGTTTACAGCAGGACTTAAAACAAAGAACACTACATGCCCTTTGGCCCACGATGTTGTTCCAACCTTCTAACCTAACCTAAGTTCAATCTAACCCACTCCTCCTCCATGTTTTCTATCATCCATGTGCCTGTCTAAGAGTTTCTTAAATGCCCCGAAGTATCTGCCTCTGTCATCACCCCTGACAAGGCGTTCCATGCACCCACCACTCTCTGTGTAAAGAACGTACCTCTGACATGACCTTTCCCCTGTACTTTCCTCCAATCACTTTAAAATTATGGCCCTCGTGTTAGCCATCACTGTCCTGGGAAAAAGTGTCTGGCTGTCCACTTGACCTATGCCTCTTGACATCTTGTACATCTCTATCAAGTGACCTCTCATCCTCTTCTGCCACATATTTTCGATATTCTGCTTGGAATTTAGTTACCGGAAAGCTGCCAGGTTTAATGGACAATGGGCTGAAGTTTATATCTGATGGTCCACTGTCCATGATACCACCGACCTACGGAACGTGCCCACGTTTACATTGTCCAGTTCGCTGGCAGAAACGCCCACACAAAGTATCAGATTGATTGCAAGATTATCAAGTGCACATCTGGCTGATTGATCCTGCGGTGAACCATTTGGGCCTCCCTTGCACAGGAGGCACTCCTCTTGATGCGGGCTTTTGAGCACCTAGATTTTGTCTCGGCGGCTCAGTGTGTACCGTTATTAACATACCCCAATAAAAACATTTAATTATACTGCTTAATTGTCATTCTTGCTCTACACATACGTAACACAAAGACTCACCTGATCTTCATTGATGAGGTGGCAGGCACTTACAGATCATCACGTGCGGGTGTCAAACATCTGGGTGCCCCGTATCAACTGAGAAAGTTTGAAGTGTGTAAGCCATTCTCCCAGACACAGCAAAGTTATCAAAATATAATATGTGATTTGGAGTGGCTCTGCTATTTACTATTAATTACATACCAATCCTCATGGGGGTGGGGGTAGGGGTGGGGGTCAGAACTGGAAAGAGTGAGTAGTTTCAAGTTCCTGGGTGTCAAGATCTCTGAGGATCTAATCTGGTCCCAACACATCGATGCAGTTATAAAGAAGGCAAGACAGAGGCTATACTTCATTAGAAGTTTGAAGAAATCTGGTATGTCAACAAGGACACTTAAACACTTCTATAGATGTACCATGGAGAGCATTCTGGCAGGCTGCAGCACTGTCTGGTATGGAGGGGGGGCTACTGCTGCAGAGGGTTGTAAATCTAGTCAGCTCCATCTTGGGTACTAGCCTGCAAAGGACCCAGGACACCTTCAAGGAGTGGTGTCTCAGAAAGGCAGCATCCATTATTAAGGACCTCCAGCACCCAGGGCATGCCCTTTTCTCACTGTTACCATCAGGTAGGAGGTACTAAAGCCTGAAACCACACACTCAGTGATTCAGGAACAGCTTCTTCCCCTCTGCCATCCGATTCCTAAATGGACATTGAACCCTTGGATACTACCTCACTTTTTTTAACATATAGTATTTCTGTTTTTTTTGCACAATTTTTAATCTATTCAATATAAGTATGTTGTAATTGATTTACATTTTTATTTATTATTATTTTATTTTGTTTTTTTTCTTTCGATATTATCATGCATTGCATTGAACTGCGACTGCTAAGTTAACAAATTTTACATCACACCCGGTGACAATAAACCTGATTTTGATTCTGATTTATTTAGGGATCCAACATGGGACAGATCCTTCCAGTCCAACGAGCTGAGCTGAGCTGCACTGCCCAGCAAACCTCCAATTTAATCAGAATCAGTCAGGTTTATTATCACCTGCATGTGTCCTGAAATTTGTTAACTTAGCAGCAGCAGTACAATACATAATAATATAGAAAGAAAAAATACGTACTCAATTACAGTAAATATATATATAATATATTACATTGTACTGTGTTGCTGCTAAGTTAACAAATTTCACAGCATATGCCAGTGATAATTTTTAATCTATTCAATGTACATACATATATATATATATATATATATATATATATATATATACGAATATACATAGAATAGATCAAAAATAATGCAAAAACAGAAATAATATATGTGTTTTAACAAGTCAGGTAGTGTTCATGGGTTCAATGTCCACTTAGAAATTGGATGATAGTCGGGAAGAAACTGTCCCTGAGTGTGTACCTTCAGGCTTCTGTACCTCCTTCCTGACAGTAACAATGAAAAGAGGACATGTCTTGGGTGATGGGGGTCCTTAATAATGAACGTTGCCTTTCCGAGACACTGCTCCTTGAAGATGTCTTGAAAACTATGGAGTCTAGTGCCCATGATGGAGCTGGCTAATTTTACAACTTTCTGTAAAATTCTGTGTTTAATCCTAGACTAATCACAGGACAATTTACAATGACCAGTTAACCTACTAATCTGAATGTCTTTGGACTGTGAGAGGAAACCAGAGCACCCGGAGGAAACCTATGCAGTCATGAAGAGAACGTGCAAAATCCTTACAGGCAGTGGTGGGAATTGAACCCGTGTCACTGGCGCTGTAAAGCGATGCATTAACTGCTACGCCACTGTGCCAAGCATTCTAAGACCTTTGAGGTCTATTAAAATCTTCAAATATTACAAATTCCATTCAAAGTTAAGTAAAGCAGCTGACATAATTACTTCCAGACTTATTTTCTTCTCCCCTCTCCTATCGGGCAGAAGATGCAAAAGCCTGAAAGTACAGTATGTACCATGGGTTCAAGGACAGATATTACCCTGTTCATGTCAGACTATTAAGTACTTCTCTGGTACAAGAAATAGGACCCTTGAGCTCACTACCTACCTTGTATGATCTTGTTTCTTCTTGCTCATCCAGACTGCACTTTCCCTGTAGCTGTTACACTGCATTTTGCACTGTTACTGCTTTACCTTGTCCTTCCTCAATGCACTGTGTAGAACACTACACTGCAGAAACAGGCCTTTCGACCCAATTAGATCATACTGAAATATTAATCTGCCTAACCCCATCGACCTGCATCCAGCCCATAATTCTCCATACCTCTCCCATCCAGGTATCCATCATAATTTCTCTTACACGTTGAAATTGAAATCGCATCCACCACTTCCACTGGCAGTTCGATCAACACTCTCACCACCCTCTGAGTGAAAATCTTCCCCGTCAGGTTCCCCCAAGCATTTCACCTTTCACCCTTAAAGCATGACCTCCAGTTCTAGTCTCATCTGAACTCTGTGGAAAAAATTACTTGTAATGAATTCAAGCAACATGCACAAAATGTTGCAAGAACTCAGCAGGCCAGGCAGCATCTATGGAAAAGAGTAAACAGTTGATGTTTCAGGCCGAGACCCTTCATCAGGACAAGTCGTATTTGTAACGAATTGATCTGTATGAACAGTATGCAAGGTAAGCTTTTCACTGTATGTGACAACACTAAACCAATTCTAATTCCAATTCTGAAACCAAATCTGATTCTAATTCCCAATGCAAATAAAAATTAAAACTTTGAAAAATGTGAACCAAATAATTTAATCTCTGACAAATTCAGAATTTCTTCTGGGGAAGATATGATCTGTACAAAAGTGACAGGTTGCACCTGAACCTGAGGGGAACCAATATTCTCACAGGCAGGTTTGTTAGAGTTGTTGGGGAGGGTTTAAACTAATTTGAAATTGAGGTGGGAAACAGATTGAAGGGACTCAGGGTAGGGCGGATGCTAAAAAAGCAAAGATAGCATGCAGACAGTCTGTCATGAAGGGCAGGTAAATGATAGGACATAATTGTAGCCAGCAGGGTGAGTATCAGTGCATTAGGGATGCAGAATCAAAAAGGGTAGCAAATAGACAATAGACAATAGACAATAGGTGCAGGAGTAGACAATTTCGGCCCTTCAAGCCAGCACCGCCATTCACTGTGATCATGGCTGATCATCCACAATCAGTACCCTGATCCTGCCTTCTCCCCGTATCCCTTGACTCCGCTATCTTTAAGAGCTCTATCTAACTCTTTCTAGAAAGAATCCAGAGAATTGACCTCCACTGCCTTCTGAGGCAGAGCATTCCACAAGTCCACAACTCTCTGGGTGAAAAAGTTTTTCCTCAACTCTGTTCTAAATGGTCTATCCCTTATTCTTAAACTGTGACCTCTGGTTCTGGACTCCCCCAACATCGGGAACATGTTTCCTGCCTCTAACGTGTCTAATCCCTTAATAATCTTATGTGTTTCAATCAGATCCCCTCTCATCTTTCTAAATTCCAGTGTATAAAGCCCAGTTGCTCCAATCTTTCAACATATGACATTCCCACCATCCTTGGAATTAACCCAGTGAACCTAAGCTGCACACCTTCCATAGCAAGAATGTCCTTCCTCAAATTTGGAGACCAAAACTGCACACAGTACTCCAGGTGGGGTCTCACCAGGGCCTTGTACAACTGCAGAAGGACCTCTTTGCTCTTATACTCAATTCCCCTTTTTATGAAGGCCAACATGCCATTAGCTTTCTTCACTGCCTGCTGTATTTATATGCTTACTTTCAGTGACTGATGAACAAGGACACCCAGATCTTGTTGTACTTCCCCTTTTCCTAACTTGACACCATTCAGATAGTAAACTGCCTTCCCGTTCTTACCACCAAAGCGGATAACCTCATATTTATCCACATTAAACTGCATCTGCCATGCATCTGCCCACTCACCCAACCTGTCCAAGTCACCTTGTATTCTCATAACATCCTCCTCACATTTCACACTGTCACCCAGTTTTGTGCCATCTGCAAATTTGCTAATGTTACTTTTAATCCCTTCATCTAAATCATTAATGTGTATTGTAAATAGCTGCGGTCCCAGCACCGAGCCTTGCAGTACCCCTTGCGAGCCTGCCATTCTGAAAAGGACCCGTTAATCCCTACTCTTTGTTTCCTGTCTGCCAACCCATTTTCTATCCATGTCAGTACCCTACCCCCAATACCATGTGCCCTAATTTTGCCCACTAACCTCCTATGTGGGACCTTATCAAAGGTTTTCTAGAAGTCCAGGTACACTACATCCACTGGCTTTCCCATGTCCATTTTCATATTTACATCCTCAAAATTTCCAGAAGATTAGTCAAGAATGATTTCCCCTTCATAAATCCATGCTGACTCGGACCTATCCTGCTACTGCTATCCAAATATGCTGCTCAATACAGTACTCAAAGTGTTATATCTCAATGCACAGAATATAAGAAATAAGGTGGATGATCTTGTGGCACTATAACAGATTATCAGGTATAGTGTTGTGACCATCACTGAATCGTGGCTGAAGGATCGTTGCAGTTGGGAGCTGAATACCCAAGGTTACATGCTATATCAGAGGAATAGGAAGGTAGGCAGAGGGGGTGGTGTGGCTCTGCTGGTAAAGACTGGCATCATATCATTAGAAAGATGTGACATAGGATCAGAGAATATTGAATCCTTGTGGGTTAAGTTAAGAAACTGCAAGAGTAATAGGATCCTGATAGCAGTTATATACATGCCTCCCAACTGTAGCACGAGGGTGGACCACAGATTGCAATGGGTAATAGAAAAGGCGTGTCAAAGGGGCAATGTTATGTTAGTCATGGTAGATTTCAAAATGCAGGTAGATTAGGAAACTTGAATTGGTAATGGATCTCAAGAGAGTGAGTTTGTTGAATGCCTACGAGATGGCTTTTTTGAGCAGTTTGTTGTTGAGCCTACTAGGGGATCAGCTATACTGGATTGGGTGTGATGTAATGAACCAGAGATGATTAGGGAGCTTAAGGTAAAAGAACCCTTAGGGTACAGTGATGACAATATGATTGAGTTTGAATTGGAATTTGATAAGGAAAATGTAAAGATTGAGGTAGTAAAATTTCAGTGGAATAAAGGAAATTATAGTGATATGAGTGAGGAGTCGGCTAAAGTAAATTGGAAGGAGATGCTGGCAGGGATGGCAGAGCAGAAATGGTGTGCATTTCTGGGAAAAATGAGGAAGATGCAGGATGGATCAAAACAAAGAAATAGACAAATGGCAAAAGAGTACAACCATGGCTGACAAGGGAAGTGAAAGCAAATATAAAAGCAAAAGACAGGGCATAGAACAAAACAAAAATTAGCAGGAAGACAGATGATTGAGAAGCTTTTAAAAACTTACAGAGAGCAAGTAAAAGTTTAACCGGGAGGAGAAGATGGCAGTGTGACGCAGTGCACAGCGGCCACTCTGGTGAATGATATCTGTGTGCCAGGGTCCAGGATGTCTCTGACCGGGTGCATGACATCCTGGTATGAGAGGGAAAGCAACCAGAAGTTGTGATACCTGTTGGGACCAACGACATAGGCAGGAAGAGGGATGAGGTCCTGAAGTGTGAGTTTCAGGAACTAGGCAGAAGGCTGAAGAACAGGACCTCAAGGGTGATGTTCTCAGGATTGCTGCCAGTGCTACGTGACAGTGATGGTAAGAATTGGAGGAGATGGCAGTTGAATGCGTGGCTGAGGAGTTGGTGCAGGGAGCAGGGTTTTAGATTTTTAGATCATTGGGAACTCTTCTGGGGAAGGTGGGACCTGTACAGATTGGATGGGTTGCACCTGAACTCGAGGGGGAGCAATATCCTTGCAGGTAGGTTTGCTAGCATGGTTCAGGAGGGTTTAAACTAATTTGCGAGGGGGACGGGACCCAGAGCGATAGAGCAGTGAAAGAAGTGCATGGAGTAAAGCCAGATCTAACATACAGAGAGGCTTTGAGGAAAGAGAAGCAGAATAAACGGTGTAAAGACAGTAAGGCAGAAGGGCTGAAATGTGTGTACCTCAATGCAAGAAGCATCAGGAACAAAGGTAATGAACCGAGAGTTTGGATACATACATGGAATTATGATGTAGTGGCCATTACAGAGACTTGGCTGGTACCAGGCAGGAATGGATTCTCAATATTCCTGGATTTCAGTGCTTAAAAAGGGATAGGGAGGGCAGAAAAAGGGGAGGAGGGGTGGCATTACTGGTCAGGGATACTATTACAGCTACAGAAAGGGTGGGTAATGTAGCAGGGATCCTCTTTTGAGTCAATATGGGTGGAGGTCAGGAACAGGAAGGGAGCAGTTACTCTATTGGGGGTATTTTATAGGCCCCCTGGTAGCAGCAGAGATACAGAGGAGCAGATTGGGAGGCAGATTTTGGAAAGGTGCAAAAATAACAGGGTTGTTATCACGGGTGTCTTTAACTTCCCTAATATTGATTGGCACCTGATTACTTCCAAGGGTTTAGATGGGGCAGAGTTTGTTAGGACTGTCCAGGATGGATTCCTGTCACAGTATGTGGACAGGCCGACCAGGGGGAATGCCATACTATATCTAGTACTAGGTAATGAACCGGGTCAGGTCACAGATCTCTCAGTGGGTGAGCATCTGGGGGACAGTGACCACCGCTCCCTGGCCTTTATAATTATCATGAAAAAGGATAGAATCAAAGAGGACAGGAAAATTTTTAATTGAGGAAAGGCAAATTATGAGGCTATAAGGCTAGAACTTGCAGGTGTGAATTGGGATGATGTTTTTGCAGGGAAATGTACTATGGACATGTGGTCGATGTTTAGAGATCTCTTGCGGGATGTAAAAGATAATTTTGTCCCGGTGAGGAAGATAAAGAATGGTAGGGTGAAGGAACCATGGGTGACAAGTGAGGTGGAAAATCTAGTCAGGTGGAAGAAGGCAGCATACATGAGGTTTAGGAAGCAAGGATCAGATGGGTCTATTGAAGAATATAGGGAAGCAAGAAAGGAACTTAAGAAGGGGCTAAGAAGAGCAAGAAGGGGCATGAGAAGGTCTTGGCGAGTAGGGTAAAGGAAAACTCCAAGGCATTCTTCAATTATGTGAAGAAAAAAGGATGACAGAAGTGCAGGTAGGACCGATTAGAGATAAAGGTAGGAAGATGTGCCTGGAGGCTGTGGAAGGGAGCGAGGTCCTCAGTGAATACTTCTCTTCGGTATTCACCAATGAGAGGGAACTTGATGATGGTGAGGACAATATGAGTGAGGTTGATGTTCTGGAGCATGTTGATATTAAGGGAGAGGAGGTGTTGGAGTTGTTAAAATACATTAGGACAGATAAGTCCCCGGGGCCTGATGGAATATTCCCCAAGCTGCTCCACGAGGCGAGAGAAGAGATTGCTGAGCCTCTGGCTAGGGTCTTTATGTCCTCATTGTCCACGGGAATGGTACCGGAGGATTGGAGGGAGGTGACTGTTGTTCCTTTGTTCAAAAAAGGTAGTAGGGATAGTCCGGGTAATTATAGACCAGTGAGCCTCACTTCTGTGGTGGGAAAGCTGTTGGAAAAGATTCTTAGAGATAGGATCTATAGGCATTTAGAGAATCATGGTCTGATCAGGGACAGTCAGCATGGCTTGTAAAGGGCAGATCCTGTCTAACAAGCCTGATAGAGTTCTTTGAGGAGGTGACCAGGCATATAGATGAGGGTAGTGCAGTGGATGTGATTTATATGGATTTTAGTAAGGCATTTGACATGGTTCCACATGGTAGGCTTATTCAGAAAGTTAGAAGGCATGGGATCCAGGGAAGTTTGGCCAGGTGGATTCAGAATTGGCTTGCCTGCAGAAGGCAGAGGGTGGTGCTGGAGGGAGTACATTCAGATTGGAGGATTGTGACTAGTGGTGTCCCACAAGGATCTGTTCTGGGACCTCTACTTTTGTGATTTTTATTAACGACCCGGATATGGGGGTAGAAGGGTGGGTTGGCAAGTTTGCAGATGACACAAAGATTGGTGGTGTTGTAGATAGTGTAGAGGATTGTCAAAGATTGCAGAGAGACATTGTTAGGATGCAGAAGTGGGCTGAGAAGTGGCAGATGGAGTTCAACCCGGAGAAGTATGAGGTGGTACACTTTGGAAGGACAAACTCCAAGGCAGAGTACAAAGTAAATGGCAGGATACTTGGTAGTGTGGAGGAGCTGAGGGATCTCGGGGTACATGTCCACAGATCGCTGAAAGTTGCCTCACAGGTGGATAGGGTAGTTAAGAAAGCTTATGGGGTGTTAGTTTTCATAAGTCGAGGGATAGAGTTTAAGAGTCGCGATGTAATGATGCAGCTCTATAAAACTCTGGTTAGGCCACACCTGGAGTACTGTGTCCAGTTCTGGTCACCTCACTATAGGAAGGATGTGGAAGCATTGGAAAGGGTGCAGAGGAGATTTACCAGGATGCTGCCTGGTTTAGAAAGTATGGATTATGATCAGAGATTAAGGGAGCTAGGTCTTTACTCTTTGGAGAGAAGGAGGATGAGAGGAGACATGATAGAGGTGTACAAGATAATAAGAGGAATAGATAGAGTGGATAGCCAGCGCCTCTTTCCAGGGCACCACTGCTCAATACAAGAGGACATGGCTTTAAGGTAAGGGGTGGGAAGTTCAAGGGGGATATTAGAGGAAGGTTTTTTACTCAGAGAGTGGTTGGTGCGTGGAATGCACTGCCTGAGTCAGTGGTGGAGGCAGATACACTAGTGAAGTTTAAGAGACTACTAGACGGGTATATGGAGGAATTTAAGGTGGGGGGCTTATATGGGAGGCAGAGTTTGAGGGTCGACACAACATTGTGGGCCGAAGGGCCTGTACTGTGCTGTACTATTCTATGTTCTATGTTCTATGTAATCTGTCAAGTAGGGTGCTGTGCACAATCCTGATTTTATGGAGGCAGACATGAGAGAACGAAGGAACATCTAGAGAAACTTCTGAAATGCCTTTTTCGCTGCCGCTGCTACTGTGTGATCCAGAATCTCTGGAGGAAAAGGCCCGAGTCCTTGGCTTTGCTTGTTGCTCGGCTGCCGGAATGGGGTTGAAGCGCTCGGCAGAGATTGTGCTCGGTGCTTGGTGTTGGAGGGCTGGTCGGAGGCTCGAAGTTTTTGGACGGACTCAGAGTGGGCTGTGGTTGGGTGCTTCCACTGCATCGGCAGTTGTCAGCGCTTGGAGGTTTATGGCAGAGAGAGGTTCTCCCTTTTGCTGCCTGCTATCGGGACTATTGGGAGTCGATCGGAACTTTGAGACTTTTTTTTTACCGTGCCCATGGTCTGCTCTTTATCAAATTATGGTATTGCTTTGCACTGCTGTAACTATATGTTATAATTCTTTCCAACTGTGATAAGACTGCTGAATGGATCCTGACCCGAATCTGGGCCATACCCTCCAAGTATCTGGACCTGCCTCCCGGATTTTTTGCACTACCTTACTTTCCCTTTTCTATTTTGTATTTATGATTTATAATTTAAAATTTTAATATTTACTATCAATTTGTACTCCAGGGAGCACGAAGAGCAGAATCAAATATCGCTGTGATGACTGTACGCTCTAGTATCAATTATTTGGCGACAATAAAGTATAAAGTATAATTATGTGGTCTTGTCAGTGTTAGTCTTTGGTTTGTCCTGTTTTTTTTGTGATATCACTCTGGAGGAACATTGTATCATTTCTTAATGCATGCATTTCTAAATGACAATAAACGAGGACTGAGTGTCCTCATAATCTAATCTAAAGATTAAGCGGGAGGAAAAGATGGCAGCGCACAGCACATGCGCAGCTCCCCAGTGAAAATGATATCGTATCTGTTACATAGGGGCCGTGGACAATTCTGATTTGATGGAGATGGATGTGAAAGCACAGAGGAACATCTGGAGAAATTTCTGAAATGCCTGTTCGCTGCTGTCGTTACTGTGTGGTCATGAACCTTTCGGAGGGTAGGCCTCAAAATCCCCGGTCTTGCCTGCTTTTGGTGACTGAGAAGGAGGTCGAATCATTTGGACAGAGATGGCGCTCAGTACTCGGTGTCGGAGAGCTGATCAGAGCTCGAAGTCATCGGATGACTCATAGTCGGATTGTGATCGGCATGGCAGGGAGAGTTTTTCTTCCTTCTCCCGTCTGCATGAGATGTGGGACATTTGAGAAACTTTGAACTTTACTGTGCTCATGGACTTCTTCATCAAGTTATGGTATCGTTACACTGTTTGTAACTATATGTTATAGTTATGTGGTTTTGTCAGTATTTTCAGTCTTGGTTTGTCCTGTGTTTTGTGATATCACACCGGAGCAAATAATGTATCATTTCTTAACGCATGCATTACTAAATGACAATAAAAGAGGACTACGTGTCTTCATAACGACCATCATCAAATATGAAAGCAAGCTTTTCAAATAATATCAAAAGCTTTTTCAAATATGTAAAAAATAAAAGAGAGTTGAGAATGGATATAAGACCATTAGAAAATGAAGCCGGAGAAGTAATAACGAGAGGCAAAGAGATGGCAGATGAATTAAATGAGTATTTTGCATCAGTCTCCACTATGGAAGATGGTAGCAGTGTGCCAGATGGTGCAGGGTGTGAGGGAAGAGAAGTGAGTGCAGTTACTACTACAAGGGAGAAGTGCTCAAAGTATTGAAAGACCTAAGGGTACATAAGTCACCCAGACCAGATGAACTGTACCCTAGGATTCTGAAAGGGGTATGATAGAAATTGTGGTGCTATTAGAAATGATCTTTCAAAAATCATTGTACTCTGGCAAGGGCCAGAGGACTGGAAAATTGTAAATGTCACGCCACTCTTTAAAAAAAGAGGAAAGCAGCAGGAAGGAAATTATAGACCAGTAAGCCCGACCACAGTGGTTGGGGAGATGTTGGAGACAATTGCTAAAGATGAAGTTCTGGAGTATTTGGTGACACATGACAAGATAAGACAAAGTCAGCATGGTTTCTTTCAGGGGAAATCTTGCCTGATGAACCTGTTAGAATTTGTTGAGGAGATTACAAGTAGGATAGATAAAGGAGATGTTTATTTTGACTTTCTGAAGGCCTTTAACAAGATGTCAGTCATGAGGCTGTTTATCAAGTTAGGAGTCCATGGTATCACAGGAAAGTTACTAGCATGGTTAGAGCATTGGCTAATTGGTAGGAGGCTGTCATAGTCCGGTCCGAACTCTGCATTCCTGTTCATGGTCTGGTCCGCAGACTCCGGGTCTTCCGGCTGTCCCTTGTTTCGGTTGGACTTAACCATAAGCACTTGATGCTCATCTTAGGGCTGGGAATATAAGTGGTCCTGGGATCGAGTGTGGGGGCTGGGTTGTCTCATCATTCTCCCCTTGGAGCAGCCCACTGGTGGAAGGCTAGTGCAGTCATTGAGATATGGATTTGGCTGATCTGTAGCCTGCCGAGGTTACTGGCCGCCCCGAGTCTTGGAGCCACCCTGGACCTAGCTCCCTTCCTGTCCCTTGCCTCCGTTGGGTAAGCCAGGCCGATTGCTGTCACCCTGTGGTTGGTTCTGTCTTTTTCTGTCCCTTGCATCTGTTGGGTAAGTCAGGCCATTTGCCATTACCCTGCAGCTGGTTCTGTCGCTTCCTGTCCTGTGCCTCTGACGGGTAAGTCAGGCTGTTTGCCATTACCCTCTGGTTGGGTCTATCCCTCCCTGTCCTTGTCTCTGTGGGGTGGATTCCCGTGTCCTTCCCAGGAGATGCCTTGAAGCACCCTTGCCCCATCATATCCTCGTCTAGTCTCCAAGAACCCGAACCTCGTCATGTCTTTGCCTGATCTCCAGGAACCCAAGCCTTGTCACGTCTTCACCTGGTCTCTAGGAACCCGAGCCTCGCCACACCTTCGCCTGGTCTCCAAGAACCTGAGCCTCGTCATGCCTTTGCCTGGTTTTGGGGTCTGAATCCAAGTCAAGACACAGGTTCCTTGTTCCCAGTCCCGAGTCCTGGTCCTGCTTCTCTAGCCTAGTCTGTGTTCCTGTCCTGTCATTTAGTTTTGTCCGTTCCTGTTCCTAGTACTTCAGTGTCTGTGTCTTGCATTTGGGTCTGTTCCCAGCGCACCCCCCCCCCCCATATGACAGAGGCAGTGAGTGGGAATAAAAGAATCCTTTTCTGTTTGGCTGCCAGAGATACTGGTGTTCTGCAGGGATCGATGTTGGGACTGCTTTTTATGCTGCATATCAATGATTTAGATGATTTTGTTGTCAAGTTTGCAGATGATACAAAGATTGGTGGAGGAGCAGGTACTATCGAGGAAAAAGGAAAGCTACAGAAGGACTTAAACAGATTAGGAGAATGGGCAAGAAAGTGGCAAATAAAATACAATTGTAACACCCTGGAAAAGGTTTCACTGCTAACGTAATGGTTTATCTGTAGAAGCAGTGTTTGGGTTATGACTAGAGATAACAGGTGCTTTGGAATGTGAGCCATGAATGTGATGGGAGTATGTTTTCATGTTGTGTGCCTGACACCGGGGTGAGCTGGGTCTTTTTTTTCTGCGGGAGACGAAGGGAGAAGAGGTTGTAGGACTCGACCTGGAGTGGGGCCATGATTCGATGAAGCTCGGGGAGATCGAAGGAGGATCATCGAAGGAGAAAGCGTGAGCTCCAACTTGTGCACATTCAACTATTTCATTAAAATGAGCCCTTTTCTCTTTTCTTGCTTTTTCTTTGCTAACCCTTTACTCAATTTCCCTCGGGATCAATAAAGTACATCTATTTCTATGTCTATGTCTAGACAAATTAATAACTGTAAAGCTAAATTGTTTGATAGTACGCAGTGAACTGTCTGTTATTTCACGGTGCTGATTTGTAACGGGGTAACAAACCATGCAGCATCCACACAAACAGGAGGTTTTGCACCTCAATCTCACCTGTTTGGCGGGGCCAGAGGTGGTCTTCCCTAGACGTACGGAGCCAACGGAATCAGAGTGTTTCACAATGTTGAAAAGTGAATGGTCATGCACTTTGTAGTAGAAATAAATGCGAAAACTATTTTCTAAACGGGGAGAAAATCCTTGTGCAGAACACCCTGAAGGTTAACTTGCAGGCTGAGTCGGTGGTGAGGGAGGCAAATGCCATGTTAGCATTCATTTCAAGAGGTCTAGAATACAAGAGTAGGGCTGTGAATCTGAGGCTTTATAAGACACTGGTGAATATTGTGAACAGGTTTGGGCTCCTCATCTAAAAAAGATGTGCCGGCATAGTAGTGAGGTTGGGGATGGTATTAAACAGGAGATTAGAAATGCGTGCAATAAAGGAACAGCAGTTATAATGGGTGACTTCAATCCACATATAGATTGAGTGAACCAAATTGGTAAGGGTGCTGAGGAAGAGGATTTCTTGGAATGTATGCCGGATGGTTTTCTGAACCAACATGTCGAGGAACCATCTAGAGAGCAGGCCATTCTAGACTGGGTATTGAGCAATGAGGAAGGGTTAGTTAGCAATCTTGTTGTGCGAAGCCCCTTAAGTAAGAGTGACCATAATATGGTGGAATTCTTCATTAAGATGGAGAGTGACATAGTTAATTCAGAAACAAAGGTTCTGAACTTAAAGAAGGGTAACTTTGAAGGTATGAGACGTGAATTAGCTAAGATAGACTGGCAAATGACACTTAAAGGGTTGACGGTGGATATGCAATGGCAAGCATTTAAAGATCACATGGAAGAACTACAACAATTGTTCATCCCAGTTTGGCAAAAGAGTAAACCAGGGAAGGTAGTGCACCCGTGGCTGACAAGGGAAATTAGGGATAGTATCAATTCCAAAGAAGAAACATACAAATTAGCCAGAGAAAGTGGCTCACCTGAGGACTGGGAGAAATTCAGAGTCCAGCAGAGGAGGACAAGGGGCTTAATTAGGAAACGGAAAAAAGATTATGAGAGAAAACTGGCAGGGAACATAAAAACTGACTGTAAAAGCTTTTATAGATATGTGAAAAGAAAAAGATGGGTTAAGACAAATGTAGGTCCCTTACAGTCAGAACCAGGTGAATTGATCATAGGGAACAGGGACATGGCAGACCAATTGAATAATTACTTTGGTTCTGTCTTCACTAAGGAGGACATAAATAATCTTCCGGAAATAGTAGGGGACCGAGGGTCTAGTGAGATGGAGGAAATAATGGAAATACATGTTAGTAGGGAAGTGGTGTTAGGTAAATTGAAGGGATTGAAGGCAGATAAATCCCCAGGGCCAGATGGTCTGCATCCCAGAGTGCTTAAGGAAGTAGCCCAAGAAATAGTGGATGCATTGGTAATAGTTTTTCAAAACTCTTTAGACACTGGATTAGTTCCTGAGGATTGGAGGGTGGCTAATGTAACCCTGCTTTTTAAAAAATGGAGGGAGAGAGAAACCGGGGAATTATAGACCGGTTAGCTTGACATCGGTGGTGGGGAAAGTGCTGGAGTCAGTTATCAAAGATGTGATAACAGCACATTTGGAAAGCGGTGAAATCATCAGACAAAGTCAGCATGGATTTGTGAAAGGAAAATAATGTCTTGACGAATCTCATAGAATTTTTTGAGGATGTAACTAGTAGAGTGGATAGGAGAGAACCAGTGGATGTGGTATATTTAGATTTTCAAAAGGCTTTTGACAAGGTCCCACACAGGAGATTAGTTGCAAACTTAAAGCACACAGTATTGGGGGTAAGGTATTGATGTGGATAGAGAATTGGTTGGCAGACAGGAAGCAAAGAGTGGGAATAAACGGGACCTTTTCAGAATGGCAGGCAGTGACCAGTGGGGTACCGCAAGGCTCAGTGCTGGGACACCAGTTGTTTACAATATATATAAATGACTTAGACGAGGGAATTTAATGCAGCATCTCCAAGTTTGCGGATGGCACAAAGCTGGGCGGCAGTGTTAGCTGTGAGGAGGATGCTAAGAGGATGCAGGGTGACTTGGATAGGTTAGGTGAGTGGGCAAATTCATGGCAGATGCAATTTAATGTGGATAAATGTGAGGTTATCCACTTTGGTGGCAAGAGCAGGAAAACAGATTATTTTCTGAATGGTGGTGGATTAGGAAAAGGGGAGGTGCAACGAGACTTGATGTCATTGTACACCAGTCATTGAAGGTGGGCATGCAGGAACAGCAGGTGGTGAAAAAATGCGAATGGTATGCTGCCATTCATAGCAAGAGGATTCGAGTACAGGAGCAGGGAGGTACTACTGCAGTTGTACAAGGCCTTGATGAGACCACACCTGGAGCATTGTGTGCAGCTTTGGTCCCCTAATCTGAGGAAAGACATTCTTGCCATAGAGGGAGTACAAAGAAGGTTCACCAGATTAATTCTTGGGACAGCAAGACTTTCATATGATGAAAGACTGGATTGACTAGGCTTATACTCTCTGGAATTTAGAAGATTGAGTGGGGATCTTATTGAAATATATAAAATTCTAAAGGGATTGGACAGTGTAGATGCAGGAAGATTGTTCCCGATGTTGGGGAAGTCCAGAACGAGGGATCACAGTTTGAGGATAAAGGGGAAGCCTTTTAGGACCGAGATGAGGAAAAACTTCTTCGCACAGAGAGTGGTGAATCTGTGGAATTCTCTGTCACAGGAAACAGTTGCGGCCAGTTCATTGGCTATATTTAAGAGGGAGTTATATATGGCCCTTGTGACTAAAGGGGTCAGGGGGTATGGAGGGAAGGCTGGTACAGGGTTCTGAGTTGGATGATCAGCCATGATCGTACCGAATGGCGGTGCAGGCTTGAAGAGCCGAATGGCCTACTCCTGCACCTATTTTCTATGTTTCTATGTTTCTATAGGAGAGGGCTCAGGGTAGGTTCAAAGGATGATTCTGGGATTGAAAGAGTTATCAGATGAGGAACATTTGATGGCTGTGGGTCTGTACTCACTGGAATTTGGAAGATTGAGGTGGGATCTCATTGAAGCCTTTTGAATGGCGAAAGGCCTAGATGTGGAAGTGATGTTTCCCATGGTGGGGGAATCCAGGACAAGAGGGCACAGCGTCAGCATAGAGAGGCGTCCATTTAATGTAGAGATGTGGAGAAATTTCTTTAGCCTGACAATAGTGAATTTGTGGAGTTTGTTGCCACATGCAGCCATGGAGGCCAGGTCATTGGATGTACGTAAGACAAGTTCTTGATTGGACACGGCATCAAAGGTAAAGGGGGGGAAGACTGGGAGAGGGGCTGAGGAGGGGAAAAAGAATCCACCATGATTGAATGGCAGAGTAGACTCGATGGGCCGAATGGCCTAATACTGCTCCTATGTCTTACGGTCTTATGGACAAGCCATTGTCCTGAAGCATTAAATCTATTTCTCTCTCCTTTATGTTGTCTGACGCAACGCAGGTTTCCTACAGTTTTGTTCTGAGTTAGTTACCTAAGTTTATGTCAATTTTTCCCCGGATACATTTCTGGGAACTTTTGCCCTGTGCTAACTTTAACCTCATGAAGGTTATCTGGATGGATTCTCTATGTGGAGTACGTCTGAAATGACCCAACTCAACACTCTTGGACTTCATGAACCTTGGTAAAAGAATTTTGAAATGCTATGCTTTACTTTGGGATTAGTTCAATATATTTTTGTTCATGTATCTCATATATTTTGTCCATAGACTATTGTGCAAAAGTCTTAGGCACAAATATATAGCGAGGGTGCCTAAGACTTCTTCATAGTACTGTAGTAATTTTATGTATTACACTGTACTGCTTCCACAATAAAAAAACAAGTCCTATGACATATGTGAGTGATGATAAACCTGATTCTGTTATGAGTCTCTATAGTAGATTGAGACTGGGAAGGGAGCAGGGACAGGGGAATCACGGTTGAGAAAAGGGGAAAGGAAACACCAGAGAGACATTCTGTAATGATCAATTAACCAATTGATTGGAATCAAATTACCTTGCCTGATGTGTCAGGGCTGGGTGTGTCTGCACCCACGTTACCTCCCACCCCAGGCACTGCCACCTGTCCCACGCCCCACGTTCCCAACATTCCACCCTCATTCTCGCCATTCCCAACATCCTTTTCTCTCGCTGGATTTAAAAACTCGCTATCCTTCCTCATGTCGACAAATACAGTACTGTGTAAATGTCTTAGACGCCTTAACTATATATACGTGATTAAGGTCTTTGCACAAGTATGTGATCAGGTGTCAGCTGTTAGGTGTGTACACCTGGGAATGTGCCTTCGGCAGTCGTTCGGCTTTTCCCAGCTGTATTTCTTCTAGCTGAGCTTGTTTTGATCCTTGCAAGTACCGGCTTTGTGATGCAGAAAGCATTGCTTCCTCACCATTAAGCTTCAAAGTGCCTTGGGAATTCAAGGTTACAGGAAGGAATCAGACTATCGAGTGCAGGCATGGTGTAGATGTCCATGTTCTGAGAAACCACGTGTCTTTAGGTATGTTGTTTCATTTTACTGTACATTGCTGCATGCCTTTTGTTTACTCTTCACAATTTTCTGTTAACCTTACCAGATTAGTTATGACGTTGAATTTGTTCTCAGAAGAACATTCAATATTGTTTATTGTCCGTTTTCAATACACGAGTGTAAAGGAGAATGAAATAATTGTTACTCCGGATCTGACGCAGCATATAAAAAACACAGTATGCATAAAGAGCCAATAAAAGAACAAAAATAAAACACAATAAATGTAAATATAAAAGCAATCCAATAAAACAGAATGTACTAGTATGCGGGGGAAAAGGTGATGAGGGTCTGAAGAGAATTTTAGGGATCGAGGTAGAAAGCTAAAAAACAGGAATTCCAGGATAGTAATCTCTGGATTACTGCCCCTGCCATGTGCCAGTAAGGGAAACAACAGGGTAATCTGGCAGCTAAATGCACGGCTGAGGAACAGGGACAGGGGGCAGGGGTTCAGATTTATGGATCACGGAGATCTCTCGTACAACTTGTACAAAAGGGATAGGTTACAACCGAACCCAAGGGTCTCTTAATCACATCAGGAAAATTCAAGGTCAGCTTATTGCTCATGGTTTTTAATTTGTTATTTTGTTTCTATTGTTTTTATTCTTATTTCTCCATATGTAGCTGCTGAGGCTTCATAAGGCATTGATCAGGGTTAGAGGTCCCTGTTTAAAACAGGATGCTCTGGTATTGGAGAGAGTCCAGAGGAGGTTCACGACAGTGATTCCAGGCATGAAACGGTTAATGTATAATGAGAATTTGATGGCTGTGGTCCAGTACTCACTGAAGTTTAGGAGAATGGGGGTTTCTTACTGAAACCTATTGAATATTGAAAGGCAAAGAGAGCGTAAATATGTTTACTATGGCAGGCGAGTCTGGGGCTAGAGGGAACAGCCTCAGAATAGAGGAATGTCCCTTTAGTACAGAGGTGGGGAGGAATTTCAGAGGGTGGTGAATCTGTGGAATTCATTGCCATGGGCAACTATGGAAGCCATGTCATTGGGTATATTTAAAGCAGTGGTTGATATGTTCTTGATTAGTCAACACATCAAAGGTCACGGGGAGAAAGTGGGCCAATGTGTTTGAGAGGGATGAAATGGTGGAGCAGACTCAATGTGCCGCATTGCCTAATTCTACTCCTATGTCTTACTGTCTTATAGTGATTCCTATTTAGACCCTTCCTGTTATGATTACTTCAAACTTAATGAGCCTTTGATTTCTCACGTACAGAGATATAAATTATCATCAATTTCGCTTAAATTTCATGTAATACTGAATAGAAAAGCCATGTGGCTGTGAGATATATTTGGCAAGGTCCCAGGAGATACATGGCCTATTATTTGTGCACATTCTAAATTATTTATGTCAGTTTGGAGGAGCATTATTTTGCAAATGGAATCACTAAAATCTCTATTATAACAATTTGGAAATAAATCAAAATCACAATTCAGCCCTGTCACCCTTGCGGCACGGGGACTATATTCCTGAACAAAAATCAAATGAAAACTGCCAAAGCCTCACTAATTGTCAGCTCCACCATTTTGAGTAATCAAAGTTTGACTTCAGAGACCTTAATTGTCGATGCTGACACCGGGTTTCCAGAAGATGTTGTGTCAGCTCTCAGATTACCAATGATACGTACCTGAGGAAGGCTGCTGGTAATTTTTGCATCTTGGTAAATAATTGTGATTACCAGCCCAGCTTGTGCAGAGAATCTGGTGGCTCCTTAGCTGCTTGTTGTTCTTGTGATACGTTTCACCGCAAAAATTGGGGCTGATGTTGCATCGCATTTAAGTTATCAGAAATGTCCAAGCTAAAGCTTCAAGTCAGCAAATAGCATTCAACTTGTCATGAATTAATTTACATTTCTAGTTGTTTGACTCATTGATGCTATAAATCTTACAATAATAATCTGCATGCTGGAATTGGCAGTTTGCAACATTTCCTCAATTGAGCAACATATTTACATCATATTGAGCGCTAATATAATTTATGCATTGTCCTTGAATATTAAACTATTATGAATTGATATCTCAGGAAAATTCTGTTTTAGGCCCAAATGTACCATAAGACCATAAGACATAGGAGCAGAATTAGGCCATTCAGCCCATTAGGCCATGGCTGATCCTGGATTCCACTCTACCCCATACACCTGCCTTCTCATCATATCCTTCAATGCCCTGACCGATCAGGAAAGAATCCAACAGCCACCTGGAGAAGCTGGTCTTGGCTCAGCTCTGAGTCCTGGTCAGATCTGGCCTCGACCACCTTCAGTTTGCCTACCAGGTGCACATTGGAGTCGACGATGCTGTCATCTTCCGACTGAACAGAGCCTACTGCCATTTGGATAAGCAGGGCAACACTGTGAGGATCATGTTTTTTGATTTCTCAGATGCCTTCAATACCATAGAGCCCTCATTGCTGGGGAAAAGTTCTGTTCAATGCGGGATGGCACTTCTGTTGTGTCTTGGATAACGGACAACCTGACTGGCAGACCACAGTTTGTGTCAGACGTGGCTATAAGTAGCACTCACAATGCGCTGGAGGAACTCAGCAGGTCAGTCAGCATCAGTTGAAAAGAATAGTCGACATTTCGGGCTGAAACCCTTCGTCAGGACTGAAGGAAGAACTTTGGGGAGGGTTTGAAGAATGCTGGTAGTTGGAAAAAACAGTAATTTGAAAGACAAAGGGGTGGGGAGGGGAAGCAGGGAGGTGATTGGCAGGAGAACAATGCGCAGTAGTAGAAGGAGGCAGAACTATGAGTAAGCACTGGGGCCCCACAGGGGACTATATTGGCTCCCTTCCTGTTTACCCATGTACTCGGACTTTAGATACAACACCGAGTCATGTCACCTGTGGAAATTCTCTGATGACTCAGCAATAGTTGGGTGTATAAAGGGATGACGGGAGGATGAATACAGGGCCCTGGTGGAGGACTTTGTCAAATGGTCGAAGCTGCAGCTCAATATTAGTAAGACACAGGAGATGTTTATGGGTTTCAGGAAGACTAAACCTGCATTGCTCCCTGTTAATATTGATGGTGAGGACGTGGATACAGTGAGGATCTAAAGGTACTTGGTGTGCACCAAGATGATAGATTGAGTGGAGCACCGACACAGAGGTTGTGTTAACAAGAAGGGCCAGAGTTGCCTCTACTTCCTGAGGAGACTGAGGTCCTTTGGAGAATGCAGGCCTCTCCTTCACATGTTCTACCAGACTGTTGTCACCAATACAATATTCTACGCAGTGGTGTGTTGGGGCAATGACATCAACACAGTTGATGCCAGCAGGCTCAATAAACTGATTAGAAACACACATCAAAGTTGCTGGTGAACGCAGCAGGCCAGGCAGCATCTCTAGGAAGAGGTACAGTCGACATTTCGGGCCGAGATCCTTCGTCAAGAGTCCTGTTTACGTTTTTAAACTGATTAGAAAGGCTGGTTCTGTTCTAGGAATCAAACTGAACACACTGGAGGCTGTGGTAGAACAAAGCACCCGACAGAAATTCCTGGCATTTCTAGACAATATTTCTCACCCTCTGCATGCCACCTTGGCTGAACAGAGGAGCACTTTTAGTGATAGACTTAGACAACTGCGTGGCTCCAAAGAGCGCTATATGAGGTCATTCTTACCCTCAGCCATTAGGCGCTATAGTGAGCCCAACCTACAGCTTGGAAGTGATAATCCTCTCCTGTTACACACATAAAAGTTGCTGGTGAACCCTAGGGATGCTGCCTGGCCTGCTGCGTTCATCAGCAACTCTTATGTGTGTTGCTTGAATTTCCAGCACCTGCAGAATTCCTGTTGTTTGCGTTTTTAAATCCCCTCCTGTTAGATTGTTTGAGGTAACTTATTTTTTATTCTTTCCTACTTCCCTTCTAATATTTGTTTATTTATATATCAGTACACTTGCAATGCTACTGTGACACTGTAATTTCCTTTGGGTTCAAAGAATCTATCTATCTATACTCACGTCCTTCTACAGATGCACAGCGGGGAGCAGCTTAACATGCTGCATCAGTGCCTGGTCCAGAAACTGCAGTGTGCTGGATTGAAAAACTCTAAAACAGGTAGTTAAAACTGCCCAATACATCACTGGTACCAGCCTACCTATCATCAAGGACAAGTGCTGGAATAGGGCCAGTAACATCATGAAAAATCCCACCCACCCTGCTCATGGACTGTTTGTCCTACCTCCATTAGGGAGGAGGCTACATTGTGTCCACGTCAGGACCACCAGACTCAAAAACAGTTACTTTCCAAGCAGTGAGGTTGATCAACACCTCCACCCACTAACCCACAACCTCCACACCCACACAGATTGAGAGGGTGCAGAGAAAATTTATAAGGATGTTCCCAGGATTTGAGGACCTGAATTTTCAGGAAAGGATGAATAGATTTGGACTCTATTCCCTGGAGCGTATGAGAATGAGGGGAGATTTGATAGAGATATACAAAATTATGATGGGTACAGATAGAACAAATACAAGCAGACTTTTTCCACTGAGGTTGTGTGGAACTGCAACCAGGTTTTCTGATAGTGGATGATCAGCCATGATCACAGTGAATGGCGGTGCTGGATCGAAGGGCGGAATGGCCTACCCCTGCACCTATTGTCTATTGTCCATTGTCTATAATTCAGCATGGACTAGATAGGCCAATAGGCCTGTTTTTGTGCTGCTGTGTTCTATGACTCTATAAGCTCAAAAAACTGGTTCAAATGAGGACTGACTTACTTGATTTCATTCTGCTGGAATATTCTGGCTCCCTTCTGCTCATTATTCTAACTAGCTGCTTCCTAAATGAGCCCAGTGAGCAGGTCGCAAGGACTGCCCATTCTATCAGGAGATCTCCAGCTGTGCCTGGAAATGATTGCTGCTGTCTAAAACAAAATTGGCTTTCACAACCTTGAACCTGTGCTGTTTAATTCTGCTGCCTAGGGATATCCAAAAAATGCTGTTTCCTGTTCGCCAGTAACTATCCCATTAAACGTCAGATATAACGCTGTAAATTCACCTCCAAGAAGTTTCTTTTTGAGGTTGGCTAATCTTAACCTGTAGGGTATTTGGGGTGTCCAGGGAGGGGTAGCACCTCTAGTGAAGGGGCTTGTTGTGTCCAGTCTGGGGCAGTTCACTCACCTTCGATCGCCACTGGACACTCAGCTCTCACCTGCAGCTCCAAGTAGCTGTTTGCTACCACTCAGTACACCACTTGGACAGGGGGCTAAACCAGGAGAGGGTCGCTGGCAGACTTACACCCTGGTGAAATAGGGACATACCTGTTCTAGCATGCAAAAGCAGCTCAGGCGGACTGGGCAGATGAGGTCTACAGTGAGATCCAACAGCCAGGAAGACGATATTGGAATGCTCTGAGGAGAGTAAACTGCGTGACAAGGCACTGAAGACATCACATTCATCAGTATAATGATGAAGTTCCCAGTTTGTGATACTTGTTCGTACCTCTGGACCCAGACTTCTGATGTGTACAGAAAGGAACTGCCCCAGTATTACAGTTTTTACACTGTAAAAACTCTTCCACAGAGGTTTCCTGTCATAGTCAGACACATTGGACAACCACCACAATCTTAACCTGAATAGTAGACAACATATTTCCAGTGTAGAACTAGAATGAACACATTGTCCACTATAACTTAGACCTCAAGTCCACAGAACATTGGAACTGAATGAGGACATTCGGCCCATTGCGTCTGTTCCACCATTCCATCATGGCTAATATATAATCCCACTCAACCCCACTGTCCTATTTCTAGCTTGTTAGAATGCTACACAAATTTGCAGGATCAGTAACTAAAAAGCTCACATAATGTATCATACCAGGAAATATATTCACCTCGAAGACATCGCTGCAATCAGCTGTGAAGAAAATAAACCTTCACCTAAAACAGTGGATGTGCAGGTCTTGGAAAAATCTCTTGTACGAAAGTAATATGTTTCTTTTTAAGCTGTGATGCAACACTTTGTCATATATACTCCGTAGCTCTAAATAATCAGTATTAATGACTGAAAATGACCAGTGTGAAACAGTTGTAACACACACAAAATGCAGGAGTATCTCAGGTAGGCCAGGCATGATTTCAATGGAAATTCATAAACAGTCAATGTTTCAGGCTGAAATCCGTCTTCAGATAGGGGGAAGGCACCAGAATAAAAAGGTGGGTGAAGGAGAAGGATAGCCAGAAGGTGGTAGGTGAAGCCAGATGGGTGGGAAAGGTAAAGGGCTGGAGAGGAAGGAATCTGATAGGAGAGGAGAGTAGATCAGAGGAGAAAGGGAAGGAGGAAGGATGCCGGAGGAAGTGATAGGCGGGTAGAGGAGAGGTAAATGTCCAGAGTATAGAATAGAAGAGGGAATTGGGAGGGAAAAAAATTATGTTATGTGATGGATATCGCTGTCTGGGGCCCGGGGGACCTTTCTGCCATGTTCAGCTGTGTAACACAGCAGCTGGCTCTTCAGGAGTCATTGGGTTGGCTTTGAGTAAGTTAAATTTCTAACCAATATTCCTTGCTCAGCCTCATGTCATAAACTAATGAAGAAGGCATCACAATAGTGTAGCAGTTAGTGAGACACTATTACAGCTCAGGGTGTTCCAGAGTCGGACTCCGAATCTGTAAGGGATCTCTGTACGTTCTCCCCAAGGAATGTGTGGGGTTTCTCCAGGTGCTACAGTTTCATAAGATCATAACATACAGGAGCAGATTTAGGCCATTTGGCCCAATGAGTCTGCTCCACTGTTTCATCATGCCTCTCATCCCCAATCTCCTTCCTTCTCCCTGTATCCTTTCATGGCCTGACTAATCAGCAACCTACCACCCTCTGCCATAAATATACATAAAGAATTGGCCTTCACAATTACCTGTGGCAACAAATCCCATAGATTCCCCAGTCTCTGGCTAAAGAAATTCCTCCTCATCTCCGTTCAAAAGAACACCCCCCTATTCTGAGGGTAGATCCTCTATTCTTAGACTCTCCCACCATAGGACACATCCTCTCCACATCCACTTTATCAAGGCCTTTCACCATTCAATACATTTCAGTTAGGTTACACCTCATTCCTCTGAATTCTGGTGAATACAGGTCCAGAGCCTTCAAACACTCTGCATTTGGCAAGCCATTCAATTTGTGAACCTCCTCTGGAACTTCTCAAATGCCAGCACATCTATTCCTTATAAAGCCTTAACATTACATCCTTGGTTTTATATCCTAGCCCTCTTGAAAGGAATTTATATATAGGCATCCGTTAGTATCGTGAGACCATGGACTTGCACCTTGGAAGGTTTCCACGGCGCAGGCCTGGGCAAGGTTGTATGGAAGACCAGCAGTTGCCCATGCTGCAAGTCTCCCCTCTCCACGACCCCAATGTTGTCCAAGGGAAGGGCACTAGGGCCGATACAGCTTGGCACCAGTGTTGTCGCAGAGCAATGTGTGGTTAAGTGCCTTGCTCAAGGACACAACATGCTGCCTCAGCTGAGGCTTGAACTAGCGACCTTCAGGTCACTAGACTGATGCCTTAACCACTTGGCCATGTGCTAACACATGAAAGGAATGCTAAAGTTGCATTTGCCTCCCTCACTACGGACTCACCCTGCAAATTAACCTTTAGGGAATCCTGTACAAGGACTCCAAAGACCCTTTGTGTGTCAGTGTTTTGTATCCACCCACAGTCTAAAGACATATTTAGTTGGTTAATTGGACATTCTAAATTGTCCTGTGATTAGGTTAGGGTTAAATCAAGGTTGTTTGGGTTTGTTGGGGCAGTGTGGCTTGAAGGGCCAGAAGGGCCTACTTTGTGCTGTATCAATAAATTATCTAATTCATTAATAAATAGGATCCTCATTCGCCCATTATTTTATCAAGAGAAAACAATAGGGTTTGCCTTGGTTTAATTAAACAATGTATTCTCCTCCCTCTGATGAATGTAACAGAACATAGAATAGTACAGCACAGTACAGGCCCTTCGGCCCACATTGTTGTGCCGATCCTCAAATCCTACCCCCCATATAACCCCCCACCTTAAATTCCTCCATATACCTGTCTAGTAGTCTCTTAAATTTCACTAGTGTACCTGCCTCCACCACTGACTCAGGCAGTGCATTCCACGCACCGACCACTCTCTGAGTGAAAAACCTTCCTCTAATATCCCTCCTGAACTTCCCACCTCTAACCTTAAAGCCATGTCCCCTTGTATTGAGCAGTGGTGCCCTGGGGAAGAGGCGCTGGCTATCCACTCTATCTATTCCTCTTACTATCTTGTACACCTCTATCATGTCTCCTCTCATCCTCCTTCTCTCCAAAGAGTAAAGCCCTAGCTCCCTTAATCTCTGATCATAATGCATACTTTCTAAACCAGGCAGCATCCTAGTGAGTCTCCTCTGTACCCTTTCCAATGCTTCCACATCCTTCCTATAGTGAGGTGACCAGAACTGGACACAGTACTCCAAGTGTGGCCTAACCAGAGTTTTATAGAGCTGCATCATTACTTCACGACTCTTAAACTCTATCCCTCGACTTATGAAAGCTAACACTCCATAAGCTTTCTTAACTACCCTATCTACCTGTGAGGCAACTTTCAGGGATCTGTGAACATGTACTCCCAGATCCCTCTGCTCCTCCACACTACCAAGTATCCTGCCAAAATTGCCACAGGTAGAATAAATGTTAGAAAGCAGTCAGGCTTGCTAGGAATGGTCAGGGGATGAAAAGAAGAATGACAGAAAGACGGGATGACTAGAATCCATTCCTCTGCCTTTGATCTCTGTGACAGATGACTGCACCTCACTAGTGTGTCATTTTAGCATATATGAATTGTATCTATCTGTGTTTTGGAAATTCTTTGTGTTTTAGAAATCATTTGTAATTTGGAAATCTTTTATAAAATATAGCCCTCTGTGAATTTTAAATGTGTTTTAATAATTTTATCTAAATTTAAATGTGTATCACTAAAAATAAATGAACAGTGTTTAAACTACTTTCTTAGCTGGAAGTATCACCTCCTTGGTAGCGAGGTGGACCCACTTCTCAAATAGTGGGTAATGACAGCCAAACTTGCCATGGGCGTTAAACAGGGAAGTGAACCAGCCTTTCAGGAGTAGGTGACTACAGCATCGTTCATTTGTTATATGGCATGGGCGATCATGGTCTTGCCATGACCATGATTGATCTTGACAAACTTTTCTTAAGAGGTAGTTTGCCATTGCCTTCTTCTGGGCAGTGTCTTTACAAGATGGGTGATCCCAGCCATTATCAATACTCTTCAGAGATTGTCTGCCTGGTGTCCGTGGTCACACAACCAGGACTTGTGATCTGCACCAGCTGCTCATTCGACCATCCACCACCTGCTCCCATGGCTCCCCTAAGCAGGTGCTACACCTTGCCCAAGGGTGACTTACAGGTTAGCAGAGGGAAGGAGCATCGTACACCTCCTTTGGTAGAAACAGATCTCCACCTCACCCAAGGCTGCAGTATAACCTCCCTTTAGTGTGGTTACCTGTTCATATGAGATCAGAACTTCACAGACAGCAAGCCCAATACCATCATGGTCAATACAAATGATGCATTTCCTTCTATGTTTTAATGTATACTTGATAAATAACCTTTAATTTTGAAACATTATTTGTTTATCTTTAGATTTCACTGTGTCTGGTTCACAGAACGACTTAATAACTCATATCCATTCTGAAGAATTAACTCCTTTCAATTTCCCCAAACACTTTAAACCCAGACCAGTCCAGTCCAGTCCAGTTCCTCATGCTCCCTCTTTCAGAGCCTTACTCTTTGTCTGTCCCATCACATTGAGGCAAACGATCAGATCACCATGGAAATACATACTGCATTTACTGGGAGTCTTCAACTCTCTCCTTCCTTTTGGTAATGCCTATCTTCATTTCAGGGATAGGTTAACAACCAATATCCATTGCAACGCTACAGGGTCCCTCATCAATTTTCAGTACATCCTTTTGCAGTGGGATGTAGAAATGTTATTTTTCAGTATTTTCTAGTAATTATAGTACAGTTGCTTCTGTAATTTTCCATAAATTTCTTGGTTTTCAGTAACGGTTGTCAAATGAATTTGACTGTTTTATAGATTGGTTGTTATCAATGGAACTTTGTTATCTCTAGTCTGAGTATGAGAAGACCATGAATACCTTAAGTCTGGTCTTTTCTTTTTCTCTCGACACATCTTCTGATTCAAGTACAAGTTGAAGTTTATTGTCATTCACCCATATGCATGCATACCACCAAATGAAACAGCGTTCCTCCAGACCAAGGTGCACAACTCTGTACATATAACATATAACTCACACACAACATTATCACCTCCCTCTGGGTCCCCTCTTCCTTCCCTATCTCTCACAGTCCACTCTCCTCTTTTATCAGATTCCTTCCTCTTCAGCCCTTTATTTTTCCTACCTACCTGGCTTCACCTATCGCCTTCTAGCTACCCTCCTTCCCCTCTCCTGACCTTTTTATTTTGGCATCTTCCCTCTCCCTTTACAGTCCTATCCTGATGAAGGGTCTTAGCCTGAAACATTGACTGTTTATTCATTTCCATAGAAGCTGCCTGACCTGCTGAGATCCTCCGACATTTTGTGTGTGATGCTTTGGATTTCCAGCATCTGCAGAAGCTCTTGTTTTTATGAAATTCTACAATCAGCTGCTATTCTCCATCGTTCATTTTACCTTCAAAATGATGCTAACAGCAGATAGGGCATCTCTTGCAGCTCTATAAAAGCCTGGTTAGATCACACCTGGCAAAACACAGTAAGTGCTGGAGGAACTCAGCAGGCCAGGCAGCATCTGGGAAAAGAGTACAGGCGACGTTTCAGACTAAAACACTTCAGCGGGATCCTTCTGGCCCAAAATGTCGACTGTACTCTTTTCCTAGATGCTGTCTGGTCTGCTGAGTTTGTGTGCGTTGCTTGGATTTCCAGCACCGGCAGATTTTCTCTTGTTTTAGACCACACTTAGAGTATTCTGTTCAGTTCAAGTCACCTCATTATAGGGAGTATGTGGAAGCTTTAGAGAGGGTGCAGAGGAGATCTACCAGGATGCTACTTGGATTAGAGAGTATGTCTTTTGAGTTAGGTTGAGTGAGATAAGGCTTTTCTCTCTGGAGAAAAGGAGAATTAGATGTGACTTAATAGAGGTGTACAAGAAGCATAGATTGAGTGCATAGGTAGAGACACTTTCTCAGGATGGAAATGACGAATATGATGTGGCATCATTTTAAGATGTTTGGAGGAAAGTATAGTAGAAATGTCAGCAGTAAACCTTTTACAGCGAGAGTGGTGGGTGTTAGAACGTGCTCCCAGGGGTGATATTAGTCCCCAGGGGAGGCTTTTCCCAGGGAGTTGTGAATCTGTGGAATTTTCTGCCCAATGAAGCAGTGGAGGCTACCTCAGTAAATATATTCAAGACAAGGTTGGATAGATTTTTGCATGTTATTGTTGTTCAGTTGTTTAGTCAAGTCTGACTTTTCGTGACCTCATGGACCATGGGGTCCATTGAGTTTTCATGGAAAGATACAGAAGTAGATATCTTCCAAGCAGATACTGCTGCCTGGGTCGAGACCGGCTGGGTTTGAACTCAGGACCCATCTGCCTTGAAGTCCAGTGCTGATACCACTACGCCATCAGCTGGTCCTACCATTTTTGCATAGTAAGGGTTATGGGGAAAAGGCAGGTAGGTGGAGATGAATCCATGGCCAGATCAGCCATGATCTTATCGAATGAGGAGCAGGCTCGATGGACCAGATGGCCTGCTCCTGCTCTTATTTCTTATGTTGTTATGCAGTAGAGGCAGACACATTTGGGATATTTAGGATAATCTTAGATAAGCATGTGAACGAAAGGATAATGGAGGACTACTCTATATAGGAGGGAAGGGTTAGATTGAAGTTGGAGAAGGTTAAAGGGTCAGCACAACATTATGGGCTGAAGAGCCTGTACTGTTCTGTATTTCTCTATGTTCTATGTTCCCCTTTCCTCCTGGTTAGCATTATGAAGACATCATTCCTTCACGACTTCCTGATTTGCTCTTCCATTTTTACCAACTCCTGGTCCTTTTCTCAAGGTATGCAGCTGCAGGAAGTACAACATCCGACTCTTATCTTTTGATCTTCCCACGTTCCTGCGAATGAATCTTGGACTTTGGTTACTCCTCCTTTCCTATTTCTGAGAGGTTTGATCAATACAGTCTGGGGTGCTTCAGCGAAGAATGCTTTACGCTGCGGCCTGCAGTGGGCGAGCGGCACGATGCTGAACTAAGCCAAACTGGGCACTATTGGACTCCTGGTTTGATGTCTGATATTCTGTTTGTTGTCCCCTTGCCCTTTGCTTTTCAGTAATTTGTTCTTTTTTTGTGCCCTAGTTGTTTGAAGTTATCTTGAATGGGTTCCATGGTGTTTCTTTGTTTCATGGCTACCTGTGGGAGGACAGACCTCAGAGTCGTATCCTGTATATATCTCGACTGCCCATTACGCACTGGCGTTTAGGGCAGCAATGAAGGTCCTCCATCTCTGGTGGTGTTCAGGGATTCCTTCATCATGTCAGTAGCTCAGTTTTCACTACTGTCATTCGTGCAACTCCCGGGTGGAGACTCAGGAATACCATCGCACTCAGATATAGAAGGACTCTTCATCACTGTTTCCGTAACAGTTTTGTTTGACCAGTCAGGGTTGTTAGCCCTGAGCTGAATGCCTGAACCTGGAGGACCGGTGGGCCACTCTTAGTCTGGCCTCTACCCTTTGACCTGTTGGGCATGGTTGACCCTATCAAAAGCCAAAGCATAAATCCCTGACTCAAGCCAGCATAGCTCTTCGGGTCATTGAGGCACACAAGCCTTCAAACCATGACAAGGTTGTGGTCCTCCTGGAAGGTTCTGTATACTGTACATACTTCGATAATAAATGTACTTTGAATCGTTGAATCATTGAATCTTTGAATGAAATGCTGCTCCCATGAATTCATTTGTACCTCATCCAATCCAGAACATTGCATTCAGTACCATGGCCTCTTTCACATCGCAGGAACCAAGCAAAGGTTGGATGGTCACTTTGTAGAACATCATTAAACTCTCACCATAATTCTCCATCTGGCTTCTTCGGTAGTGAGATCCAGGTCTGAAGTGAATCAATGGATGGCATATTCAAGGCGCAGAGTGACTCGCAGCAGCAGAGACCAAGAGGAGACCTGATCAAAGTTTATAAGATTATTACATCATAGAGAAGTATAGCATAGAAAAAGGCCCTTCATTCTATCTAGTCCATGTCAAGACCATATTAACTGCCTACCTACTCCCATTGACCTGCACCCAAACCATAGGCCTCCATACCCCTACTATCCATGTACTTTCAAAACTTCTCTTAAATGCTGAACTCGAGCTCACATGCTTCACTTGTGCTGGCAGCTCATTCCACACTCTCACAACTCTTTAAGTGAAGAAGTTTCCCCTCATGTTCCCCTGAAACTTTTCATCTTTCAGCCTTAACCTATGACCTCTGGTTCCACCCAACTCAGTGGAAAAAGCCTGCTTGAACTTACCCTATCTATAGCCCTCATAATTTTGTATACCTCTATCGAACCTCCCCTCAATCTTCTAATGCAGTTTATAAACCTCAAGCACAAGTCAAGACTCCTTTTTGTGTCATAGAATTATAGAAATATAAATAATAGAAAAAATAAGTTCATCTTTATCATGCCTGGATTGGATATTTGAATCGCCTTGTCTAACTTATCCCATTCCTTATTTTCCCCTCTTATACGGTTCTTTAACATTTACTTCTTCACTTGTCTTGTCAGACACACATCAAAATAACTTGATGCAAAAAGAAATCGTTTCCTCATGTCACCTCTGGTCCTCACAACCTGCTCAGGTCTCCAAATCTTGCTACTGTAAACCATTTCTCTGTATTTACTCTATCAAAAACCACTCATGGCTTTGAAGACCTCTATCATGTTCACTGCTGCTTTTAGGAACAAAATCTCAACATCATATGTCCTCACGTAATTGAGGTCTCTATTCCTGTTACTGTTCTAGTAAATTAGTTCCATGACATCCCCGAAGCTTTAACATCGCTCCAAAAGGGCAATGCCTAGAACTAAATGCAGTATTTCAGCTGAGGTCGAACCAGTGTCTGATGAGCAGGTGGAGACACAGCACATACAGTGTTTGTCCAAAAAGGGAAAAGCAAGGCAAATCACAAACTCAGAATCGGATCAGAATCAAATATCTCCGCCATATTTGTTGTCGCCAACGCCGGTGGACTGGGCAGATGAGATCTATAGTTAAGAGCAATGGCCCAGAAGGTGGCTCTGTAACACTCCATGGAGAGTGAAGGGCATGACAAGGTACAGAAGAAGTCGTGGTCATCCACTACAACCAAGGAAGACTCAGTTTGCTCATACGACTGAAACTGGGCCTCTGTGGTCAAGAGGGTGGAAATGCCCCCAGTTCAAAAGCTTTTCCATCTTATAAACTCTCCTGCATGGGTTTCCTGTCATTATTGGATACGATGGACAACCAACACTTGATCATGGTAACATCTCCGTGGCAGCCCGGAAAGAGGCAGTGGTCACGGCAGACTGTCACCATATATATATTTAGAAAGTTAAATTAAATGAGTAGTGCAAAAAGAAGAAAAATAAATTGTGAGTCGGTGTTATTGAATGTCCGTTCAGAAAGCCGATGGCAGAGGGGAAGAAGCTGTTACTAAGTCGTTGAACAACACACACAAAATGCTGGAGAAACTCAGCAGGCAAGGCAGCATCTACGGAAAAGAATACAGCTGGCGTTTCAGGCCGAAACCCTTCAGCAGGCTTCATGCCTGCTGAGTTCCTCCAGCATTTTGTGTGTGATGCTCGGATTTCCAGCATCTGCAAATTTTCTCTTGGTTTCAAAGATTCAAGTTTCAAAGATTCAAAAAACTTTATTGTCATTCTAACCGTACATCAGCAGAATGAGACAGCGTTTCTCAGGGGCAGTGCAATCATAACATAACAAACGCAACACTAAATAATAAATAGTAAAACACAACAGCCACATGTCAGTTAAAATCAGTTATAAGTGTCCAGTGCAAGTTAAAGGTGTCCAAAGCAGAGTCAAGTGGAGCAGCTATTTAGCAGTCTGACTGCCTGTGGGAGGAAGCTGTTTAGTAGCCTTGTGGTTTTAGTTTTGATGCTCCTGTAAAGTTTGCCTGATGGCAGAAGGACAAAGGGTTCATGGAGAGGGTGTGAGGGGTCTTTAATGATATACTGTGTCTTCTGGAGGCATTGACTCTGAAAGAGGTCTTGGACAGAAGGTAGGGAGACCCCAATAACCTTCTCTGCTCCCCTAACCACCCTCTGCAAAGTTCCTTTGTCGACAGCACTGCAGCTGGAGTACCAGGTTGTGATGCAAAAAAGTCAGTTTGTGACTTAATCAGTGAGTGTATGTGTAACACTGAGGTTCGGCCAGCATACGTTTGTCTGGGGTGAGACAGCCTCTGGCCCAGCCAAACTGAGAAATCTCATTTGTGTGGATGCTACGTGATGTGTTGCCCGGTTACAAATCCGAACCGCAAAATATCAGTAATATCAAAATACACCGTATACAATTAAGCGATTGATCTTTATAAATCTTAATCTGAATATAGGGTTAGTAAAGAAAATAAAAAGAAAAAGGGCCCATTTTAATGAAACAGTCTAAGGTGCACATTGGAGCTCATGGAATTGTCCTTTTGTCCCCCATCTACCTCCTCCGAGTGTCGCTGACTGTTGGACCCTGGCTCCAAGTCCACGCTGTCCAGCGGCCTATCAATTCTTTCCATTCGCGTCTTCTCTCTTCATCTGTCACCGACAAAAGACCGCAAAATCCCTTCTCCCAGACCCACAAGAAAAAACAACATGCCTCTCATTGGTTAGCATAAATTCCAAAGCCCCCGTTATCTCTAGTCATAACCCAAACATTGCTGATACAGAGAAACCATTACATTAACAGTGGAACATTACAGGGAGCCCATTATATTAGCAGAGAAACCTTACAGTGCATTACACTCTTCCACCACCAAATTTAGTTATGTCCTCATGACATTGAGATAATTCGCCAACCCTTCCTGCAAAACACATAGTCCAATCCAGGTGCAAAAGGCAGTGACAAAGCTCCCCAAAACAGTAGGAGTCACACTCTGTTGCCGCCGGTGCTACATAGGCCAGCCTATTCAGTGGTTTCCTAATTCTCTGAGACCTCCGCACCCCCTCACTTAACTCTTCATGTTCAGACACTAATGGGGATACTTCTGGTCTACCTGGCAAGGCCTCCCCCGACCGATCACTCATGCCCACCTGCAAGTCAGACCGCTCTGTCCCTTGGCAAAGCCCCACTTCATCCCTTGCAGAGTCCCGCTGAAACCCAGGCTGTCCCTCTACTTCACCTGACTCAGCGGGAGAAAGGCTGGAAGTCTCTTCCTCAATCATTGGGGAGTTAGCGAAAGGCAGCATGTACCACACATCCAGATCCTCATCCTCTGAATCAGTATCCCTCTCAGGGATGGGTGCCGGCCTAACCTCTCAAGCTGTGGGCCCTGCAGCCGCCCCGCGTTTCCGCAGAGTCCCCTTATTATTTGTAGTCTCCAAGTCGGGCTCTGGGTCTACGTGCACTTCTTGTCCCAGGGGCAGTAGGTGGTTCTGATGGAAAATCTTAACAGGCCCATTCCCCTCCTCTGGTTTCACCTGGAAAACTGGTAGATTTGGCATCTGACTCTCCATCACATGGGGCTTAGCCACCCAGTTCTCAGCCAATTTATGTTTCCCAGGTAGCCCCAAATTCCTTATGAGGTCTCGGTCTCCTTGTAGGAGTTGGGAGAACCGTACCTTTTGATCGTATCTCCTCTTATTCCCTTGATTCTGCCTGGCAGCCATGACCCCAGCTAATTCATAAGCCCTTTTCAGCTCTCGTCTCATATCAGACACATACTTCAGATAAGTCTTTGGTGGTAAGTCACCCTCGTCAGTCCCAAAACAAAGGTCTTTGGGCAACCTCGCCTCAGGCCCAGACATTAGATCAGTGGTCACCAGGTATCGGGCCGCAAAGCATGTGCTACCAGGCCGCGAGGAAACGATATGATTTGGCGATATGAAACGATATGAGGCAGCTGCACCTTTCCTCATTCCTTGTCACGCCCACTGTTGAACTTTAACGCATGCGAGGTCATCAGTGACCCAAGACGCAAATGACCCACGAAGTGTAAAGGAATGGGTCTGTGACCCATTTGTTAATGTCCCCGGTGAATCACCCATGTCAGCGCGGGAAAAAGATCAACTCCTCGAGCTTGCAAATGACGGCGGGCTGAAAAGTATGTTTGACATAACATCTCTTGCCGGCATTCTGGATCAAAGTCAAGACTGAATATCCTGAGATAGCCACGAAAGCACTGAAAACATTGCTTCCATTTCCAACACCATATCTCTGCGAAGCGGAGTTTTCTGCAATGAATGCAATGAAAACTAAATGACAGAATAGACTGGACATAAGGAACCCCCTTCGAGTATCGCTGTCTCCCATCACCCCTCGATGGGACCGTGTTGTTGCAGGAAAACAAGCCCAGGGCTCCCACTGATTCAGCGATATTGGTGTGTTGTAATGATTTTATATGTTCATACGAGGAAAATATGTGCTGTGTGTTTAATAGCCAAACGTTACTTAAAATGTTATGATGCTATTGACTTATAAGTGACTTATAATTCAGTGCTCTCAACCTCCGGGCCGCAAAGAATGCAGCGGTACAGCGGTAGCCAGAACGCACTCAACACATCTTTAAGATAAAAGCCAAAATAAACAAGCTAATTGATTACGTAACACACAAAAAAGTTGCTGGTGAACGCAGCAGGCCAAGCAGCATCTCCAGGAAGAGGTACAGTCGACGTTTCGGGCCGAGACCCTTCATCAGGACTAACTGAAAGAAGAGTGAGTAAGAGATTTTCGTTTGACTTCTCAAACTTCCGCTAATGCCCCACCTCCCTCCGTACCCCAGCCGTTATTTATTTATTTATTCATATATACACACATTCTTTTTCTCTCTCTCCTTTTTCTCCCTCTGTCCCTCTCACTATACCCCTTGCCCATACTCTGGGTTTCCCCCCCCTCCCCTTTTTCTTTCTCCCTAGGCCTCCAGTCCCATGATCCTCTCATATTCCTTTTGCCAATCACCTGTCCAGCTCTTGGCTCCATCCCTCCCCCTCCTGTCTTCTCCTATCACTTCGGATCTCCCCCTCCCCCTCCAACTTTCAAATCTCTTACTAGCTCTTCCTTCATTTAGTCCTGACGAAGGGTCTCGGCCCGAAGCGTCAACTGTGCCTCTTCCTAGAGATGCTGCCTGGCCTGCTGCGTTCCGCCAGCAACTTTTATGTGTGTTGCTTGAAATTCCAGCTCTGCAGATTTCCTTGTGTTTGCGTTTTTAATTGATTAGGTACCACCCAGCACCTAATCAATTAGCTTGTTTATTTCGGCTTTTTTCTTAAAGATATGCTGGGTGCGTTCCGGCCACCGCTGTACCGGTGCATTCTTCGCGGCCCAGAGGTTTGAGACAACTGTTATAATTGACTTACTACTATATTCATGCAAGGAAAATATGCGCTGTGTGTTTAATGTTAAATTCGTTAGATAAACCCCTTTAGAAATGAAATTGAGTGTATTAGCCACTTATAAGTGACTTATACTTGACTTATCACCTATATTCCAGTCATGATTAACACCACCTCCCCCCGCACCGGTCAGCCGGTTCGCAAGAATATTGTCAATATTAAACCGGTCCACAGTGCATAAAAAGGTTGGGGACCCCTGCATTAGATAATATGGCGAGTACCCAGCAGCTTCATTTTGGGTACAGTTGTAACTGTGAACCAGATGTCCAATATGTTGACTCCACCTGCTGTTCTTGCTGATCTCCAGGGTCTCGAGCATGTCTAGCAAGGTCTGATTAAACCTCTCAGGCTGGGGATCACCCTGCAGATGATAGGGAGTAGCCCTCGACTTTTCAACCCCAAGCATGCCCAGTAACTCAAGGATGAGCCTGCTCTCGAAATCCCATCCCTGATCACTATGTATCTGCCTTGGAAGGCCGTCATAGATGAAATCCTTCTCCCATAACACTTTGGCCACCGTGGAAACCCTCTGATCGTTGGTAGGAAAAGCCTGAGCATATCTGGTGTAGTGGTCCGTGATGACTAAGACATTCGCCGTGTTGGTGGCATCAGGTTCTATAGACAGGAAATCCACACACACCAGGTACAGGGGCACCACACTCTGCAAGTGGGACAAAGGAGCTGCCTGCGTAGGCAGTGTCTTCCGCCGTATGCATCAAGTGCACGACTTGCAGTATTCTTCGACCTCCGACTTCATTCGGGGCCAGTAAAACCGGTCTCTGAGGAATCCATAGGTCTTTTCCACCCCCAAATATCCAGAATCATCATGAAGTGACTTCAACGCAATCTTCCGATACTTCTCGGCAGAACCAGCCGGCAACGCCAAGGTTGGTCCGGGGGTGGCGTGACACGGTATAGGATCTGGGCCTGCAACTCCAGTCGAGGTCATTCTCACAGTAATGGAGGCAATGACGCGTGTTTCGTCTTCTCCCCCTGAGCCATGTCTCCCTTTTTGAGTGCTGACCAAATGGTGCCAATGCCCGGATCATCTCGCTGAGCAGCTGCCACTTCCCCAGAACTCAATTCTGATTTGTCTTCAGAGAGGTCAGGTTACAGTAAACTTGGGGGATGGCTTCATCAGAAGCCCCCAATTGATCCACAGCTCGATCCTGCCCCTCCTTTTCCTCTGCCTTCACAGTGATGGCAAAATTAGAGCCCATGGTATTGGGGGTAGGGTACCATGGATAGAAAATTGATTGGCAGACAGGAAACAAAGAGTAGGTCCTTTTCAGAACGGCAGGTGGTGACTAGTGGGGTACCGCAAGGCTCAGTGCTGGGACCGCAGCTGTTTACAATATAAATGATTTAGATGAGGGAATTAAAAGTAACATTAGCAAATTTGTAGGTGAGACAAAGCTGGGTGGCAGTGTGAAATGTGTGGAGGATGTTGAGATAATGCAGGACAGGTTGGGTGAGTGGGCAGATGCATGGCAGATGCAGTTTAATATGGATAAATGTGAGGTTATCCACTTTGGTAACAAGAACAGGAAGGCAGATTACTATTTGAATGGTGTCAAGTTAGGAAAAGGGGAAGTACAACAAGACCTTGGTGTCCTTGTTCATCAGTCACTGAAAGTAAACAGGCAGATACAGCAGGCAGTGAAGAAAGCTAATGGCATGTTGGCCTTCATAAAAAGGGGAGTTGAGTATAGGAGCAAAGAGGTCCTTCTGCAGTTGTACAGGGCCCTGGTGAGACCCCACCTGGAGTACTGTGTGCAGTTTTGGTCTCCAAATTTGAGGAAGGACATTCTTGCTATTGAGGGAGTGCAGTGGAGGTTTCATGAGGTTAATTCCCGGGATGGCGGGGCTGTCATATGTTGAAAGATTGGAGTGACTGGGCTTGTACACTCTGGAATTTAGAAGGATGAGCGGGAATCTGATTGAAGCATATAAGATTATTAAGGGATTGGACACGCTGGAGGCAGGAAGCATGTTCCCGCTGATGGGTGAGTCCGGAACCAAAGGCCACAATTTGAGAATAAGGGGTAGGCCATTTAGAACGGAGTTGAGGAAAAACCTTTTCACCCAGAGAGTTGTGGATCTGTGGAATGCTCTACCTCAGAAGGCAGTGGAGGCCAATTCTCTGGATGCTTTCAAGAAGGAGTTAGATAGATCTCTTAATGATGCGGAGTCAAGGGATATGGGGATAAGGCAGGAATGGGGTACTGATTGTGGATGATCAGCCATGATCACAGTGAATGGCGGTGCTGGCTCGAAGGGCTGAATGGCCTACTCCTGCTCCTATTGTCTATTGTCTACAACAATATCAATTCCAATACCGATATCAATATCAATTCCCAGGAGGGGGGAGAAGATAGCGGCGTGACGACAGCGCGCGCGGCTGCTTCGGTGATGAATATCTGTAATCTGTTAAGTAAGGGACCATGCACAATTCTGATTTGATGGAGACAGACGTGAGAGCACAGCGGAACACCTGGAAAACTTCTCAAATGCCCGCTTTGCTGCCTCTGCTACTGTGTGGTAACCGGAATCTTCGGAGCCGAAGGCCCCGAAATCCTCAGCTTTGCGTGTTTCAGCGGCCGGGGAGAGGTCGAAGGCGCTCAACAGAGGATGGCACTCGGGAGGCTGGTCGGAAGCTCTGAGTTTTCGGACGGATGGACTCAGTGTCGGCTGGGGTTGGCTGCTTCCAAGGTATCGGCAAGTTGACGGTGCCTGGAGGTTTATGGCAGGGAGTTTCTCCCTTTTGCCGCCACTATCGGGGACTCGGGAGTCGATCGACTTGGGACTTAGAGACTTTTTTTTTACTGTGCCCATGGTCTGTTCTTCATCAAATTATGGTATTGCTTTGTACTGCTGTAACTATATGTTATAATTATGTGGTTTTGTCAGTGTTAGTCTTTGGTATGTCTTGTTTTCTGTGATATCACTCTGGAGAAACATTGTATCATTTCTTAATGCATGTATGCATTTCTAAATGACAATAAAAGAGGACTGAGTGTTCTCATAATCTAAAGAAAATCCAATATAAATACCAATATCAATATCAATACCAATGCCAATACCAATATGAATGCCCTTGCCAGAATCAATATCAATAAAAATGTCAAGGATAAAATATCAAGGAGTGCCAGGATGGGGGATGGTACTGGTGCTGACATATCCAGCCCTCAGACACCAGGCAAGGTCATTTGATTCCATAAAACCGGTATATTGATCATCACAGAATGTCTCTCTGGTGCTTCCCACTCCCTCATCTCTCCCTTCCCCTTTTCCCAACCATGATTCCCCTCTCCCTGTCCCCTTCCCACTCTCAGTCCACAACAGAGACCCAAATCAGAATCAAGTTTATCATCACTCACATTGGTCATGAAATGTGTTTATTTGCAGCAGCAGCAGTACAGTGCAATACAGAAAATAACTACAGTACTGTGTAAAAATCTTAGGCAGCCTTGCGATACTGTATGTGTCTAAAACTTTTTCCAATGCTAATTAGTTTTGTCTCAGATGATTGGAGGTAAAGCCAATGGAGATGATTACAGCTACGAGCTGCTAATGCCTTCCCTGTTACTCTATGACAGAGTGAAGACAGCTGCAAGATACTCACATGATCTCAGCCACGCCCTCAACTATCACTGTGGTTCTCCCTTGATCTATAAATTCACTTTTGATGTATTTATTAGAAAAAGCTTCTGAGCTATCAGCAGATCCTGTTCACATATTCTCTCCTTGGGCCTCTTATTTCCTTTTTCAGATCTTCCTTACGCTTTCTAAATTCAGCTTGGTTCTCTAATGTATTAGGAACCTTACATTTGTCATAAGGATCCTTTTCTGTCTCATTTTAACCTCTATATCTTTACTCATCGAGTTTCCAATGCCCTTCTTTTTCAGCTCAGTGGAATGTGTCTTGTCTGTGGACAGAAGTTCTCCACTTTGAAAATCTGAAGCTATTCAGTTCATGAACCATATTCTTTTCCAGACATGAAGACATTCTTTTCAAATTGTCATATTAGGTTATACTAATATGACATATCTAGACTATTTTTAAATTATTATTCCACTTTGAACTTTAATAATCATTGGATACCAAATTCATCTCTTTAAGAGAATTCATACTTTATTATAACACCTTTCTTATAATCTACCAAATAGCCAGATTCAAGTGCAGCAAAGCTTCTAAATAAATACAGAAGCCACTGTACCATATTTAATGGAAAATTCCCTGAATCGTTATATGTATCTCAGTGATTATATAAAAATACAAGCAGGTATAGGAAAGTTAAACTACTAGAAAAATAACAACTCTGTATCAATCCAACACTTGTTGGAAAGGGTTAGGTTCAGAGCTCCACAGTGTTGTGATCACAGTTTAACATGCATGCTCCAAGTGTTTGAACCTTTGAAAATTGTTGTACTGAAGATCTGTGGTCCTAAATTCTGTCCAGAAATTTCTCTGGTCAGTAGCAACAGTGGTACTTATCTGACACAGTGAGAAATGTCCAGGTACGGACATTTACCTGACACTGTGAGAAATGTCCAGGTACGGTCATTTACCTGACATTGTGAGAAATATCCAGGTACGGACGTTTACCTGACACTGTGAGAAATGTCCAGGTACGGACACTTACCTGACACTGTGAGCAATGTCCAGGTACGGTCATTTATCTGACAATGTGAGAAATATCCAGGTAAGGACATTTACCTGACACAGTGAGCAATGTCCAGGTACGGTCATTTATCTGACAATGTGAGAAATGTCCAGGTACGGTCATTTACCTGACACAGTGAGCAATGTCCAAGTACTGTCATTTACCTGACACTGCGAGAAATGTCCAGGTACGGACATTTACCTGAGACTGTGAGCAATGTCCAGGTATGGACATTTACCTGAGACTGTGAGCAATGCCCAGGTATGGACATTTACCTGACACTGTGAGAAATGTCTAGGTACGGATATTTACCTGACACAGTGAGAAATGTCCAGCTACAGACATTTACCTGACACTGTGAGAAATGTCCAGATATGGACATTTACCTGACAGAAATTTTTCTGCAGAAGTAGTTTGCCATTGCCTTCTTCAGCACACTGTTTTTACAAGACGGGTGACCCCAGCCATTATCAATACTCTTCAGAGTTTGTCTGCCTGGTGTCAGTGGTCACATAACCAGTTCTTGTGATATGCATCAGCTGCTCATATGACCATCCACCACCTGCTCCCAAAGATTCATGTGACCCTGATTGGGTACTAAGCAGGTGCTACACCTTGCCCAAGGGTGACCTGCGGGCTAGTGGAGGTGAGGAGCACCTGAAATCTCCTTTGGTCGAGACGTATCTCCGCCCCGTCACTGAGCACCATGGACAGCTAAAGCAATTAGAATGCACGGGAATGTACAAGATTGTAGAGATTTTGCCCGATACATCATGAGCACATATTCCCACCATCAAGAATATTAAGGGAGGCAAATTGCTGGGGCCCTTGCAGAGATATTTAAATCATCCTTAGCAACAGGAAAGGTACCAGAGGATTGGAGGATAGCTAATGTTGTTCGGCTGTTTCAAAAAGGCTCTGAACAAATACCAGGAAATTGTAGGCCAGTAAGTCTGACATCAGCTATGGGAAAGTTATTGGAAATTATTCTAAGGGATGGGTACATAAGTATTTGGATAGACATGGACTGATTAAGTAAATACAGATGCAAAAAATTATTTAAGGTCACCTCATCTGTTTTGGGTCCACATACGGATTACCATTCTGGTCTTCCAAAGGAGGAATTTTCTCCCTTGCAATCTTTTTGCTCTTAACATATCTGTCGTGTAACTTAGGATTCTTCTTCACATTGTCCGCTAGAGTAACTTCATGCCTTCTTTTAGTCCTCCTGATTTCATTCTTAAGTGTCCTCTTGCATTTCTTATACTCCATAAGCACCTTATTTGTTACTACCTGTTATGATAGGTTCCCTAAACCTGTTATTCTTGCCTGACAGGAACATACAAATTCTGTATTCCCAAAATTTCATGTGAAGGGCTCCCACTTCTCCATGGATTGTCACCTTGTCATGGTGGAGAAGCTCGTGTGGTCCTGTGATCCTGAGAGCGATGCCGTCTGGAGCTATACTCCTGGTAGTGTCACTCATGGTGGTAAGGTCGAGGGTGAGGTCCCTGACAAAGAACAATCCAAACAAGACCTCAATGGTGGAACAGGCGGACGAAGTTACTTCGAACTCAACAGCTGTGAAGGCGGATGATGGCTGCAACAAATCCATCAGCTCCAATCGTTGTGGTTTCCATGCCATTGGAATCAGTTGGTTGATTTGTGAAGTATCGTGTGCTTCTTGGATTGCAACATCAAATACACGTTAAACAAATACATGCACAGGCATCTTCACTCTGTGGGACACTTCTTCAGAATGAAGACCTTCATCCTCGACCTCGAAGGATAGCCACAACGACTATGACTTACCAAGTACACCTTTGCCAGAAAACAGTCGGTCTGATCCACACTTGCCAGATTATTTCTGTTACCATCAAAATTGGCCTTACTCCAATTTAGAATCTCCAATTTTGAAATGTTTTGAGAGGTTGGTCATGACTAGACTGAACTCCCGCCTCAGCAAGGACTTGGACCCATTGCAGTTTGACTATCGCCACAATAGGTCAACAGCAGATGCAATCTCAATGGCTCTCCACACGACTTTAGAGTACCTGGACAACACAAGCATCAACGTCTGGATGCTGTTCATTAACTATAGCTCAGCAAACACACACAGAGGATGCAGAGGGGGATCACAAAGGCGAGGAAAGAGGACTGGGTCGAGACAACAGAGACTTATGGAGAAGAGGAGTTCGGTGGGTAATAAAATGGACGAGCTCACGGCGCTAGCCAGGCATCAGAGAACATTTCCGGAGTGCAGTGTTATGTGCTTTACTGGGGCTGCACGAGGACATACCCAATCAAAACTTTTCCATGGACAGCTTCCAGACCATTCGGGCTGACCGGAAGTGCACTGAGAACGGTAAGCGTAAAGGAGTTGGGGGCTTATTGTTCTGGTTAATAATGGATGGTGCAATCCGGGTCATATTACGATCGAGGAACGTGTTTGTAGACCGGATATTGAACTTTTTGCTGTTGGACTCCGGCCATATTCCACTGAGATACAACTCTAAGCGTCGCGGGAGGTTGTTCCTGCCTGTGGCCATCGAACTTTGCAGCTCCTCCCATGGAGGGTCAGACACCCTGAGCCAATAGGCTGGTCCTGGACTTATTTCCATCTGGAATAGTTTGCATTTTGTTGTTTGATTGTTGGGGGTTTTTGTATTGCTATATTTACGCTCTATTCTTGGTTGGTGCGGTTGTAACGAAACCCAATTTCCCTCAGGATCAATGAAGTATATTTATCTATCTATCTATTTAATACCATCATTCACACAACCCTGATTGAGGAGTTCCAGAACCTGGGCCTCTGTACTTTCCTCTGCACTTCCTATCCGGACGACCACAATCTGTGCGGATTGGTGATAACATATTCTCCTCACTGACGATTAACATTGGCGCACCTCAGGGGTGTGTGCTTAGCCCACTGCTCTACTTTCTATGTACAGATGACTGTGTGGTTAGGCACAGCTCAAATATCATCTATAAATTTGCTGATGATACAACCATTGTTGGTAGAATCTCAGGTGGTGATGAGAGGGTGTACTGGAGTGAGATATGCCAACTAATAGAGTGGTGCCACAGCAACAACCTGGCACTCAACATCAGTAAGATGAAGGAACACATACCAATCCTCACAGAGGGATCAGAAGTGGAGAGAGTGAGCAGTTTCAAGTTCATGGGTATCAAGATCTCTGAGCATCTAACCTGGTCCCAACATATAGGTATAGTTATAAAGAAAGCAAGACAGCGGCTATACTTCATTAGGAGTTTGAAGAGATTTGGCAGGTCAACAAATACACTCAAAAGCTTCTCTAGATGTACCATGGAGAGCATTCTGACAGGCTGCTTCACTGTCTGGTATGAAGGGGCTACTGCACAGGACCGAAAGAAGCTGCAGAGGGTTGTAAATCTAGTCAGCTCCATCTTGTATGCTAGCCTACAAAGTACCCAGGACATCTTCAGGGAGCGGTGTCTCAGAAAGGCAGCATCTATTATTAAGGACCTCCGGCACCCAGGACATGCCCTTTTCTCACTGTTACCATCAGGTAGGAGGTACAGAAGCCTGAAGACACACACTCAGTGATCCAGGAACAACTTCTTCCCCTCTAACATCCAATTCCTAAATGGATATTGAACCCTTGGACACTAACTCACTTTTTTAATTCACAGTATTTCTGATTTTTGCACATGTTTTAATCTATTCAATATGCATATTCTGTAATTGATTGATTGATTGATTGATTTATTCTTTCTCTTCTAGCTTATGTGTTGCATTGAACTGCTGCTGCTAAGTTAACAAATTTCATGTCATATGCCGGTGATAATCAACCTGATTCTGAGATAATGCTGAGCCTTTATAAGACACCAGTCAGGCCACACTTGGAGTATTGTCAACAGTTTTGGTCCCCATGTCTCTGTAGGAATGTGTTGTCATGAAAAGAACCCAGAGGAGATTCATGAGTGTGATTCTGGGAATGAAGGGTTTAACATCTGAGGTGTGTTTGGCAGCTTTGGCCCTGACCTCACTGGAATTTAAAATAATACAGGGGGATCTCATTAAAACTTACCAAATGTTGAATGGACTAAATAGGATGCATGTGGAGAGGATATTTCCTCTGGTGGGAGCATCCAGAGCTAGAAGGCATAGCCTCAAAATTAAGGGGCGACCTTTAAGAAAGGAAAGAAGGAGGAATTTTTTAGCCAAAGAGTGGTGAATCTGTGGAATGCTCTGTCACAGACTGCAGTGGAGACCAAGTCCGTGGGTATATTCAAAACAGGATAAATTCCTGATTGTTTGGGGCATCAAAGGATATGGTGGTATGGGGTTGAATGGGATCCCAGATCAGCCATGATGAAATGGTGGAGTGGATTCAATGGTCTGGATGGTCTATATCTGCTCCTTTGTCTTATGATCTTATGGACTTATGAATATTGTAGAGCTGGGTGACAGAGTGGAGATACGTCTCTACCAAAGGAGATGTAAGGTGCTTCTTCCTTCCACTAACCTATATGTCACCCTTGGGTAAGGTGTAGCACCTGACCCCCATCAGGGTCCCGTGAAGCCATGAGAGTAGGTGGTGGATGGTTGTATGAGCAGTTGGTGCATGTCACAAGTTATGTGACCACTGACGCCAGGCAGACAACCTCTGAAGAGTATTGCTAATGGCTGGGGTCATCTGTCTTGTAAAGACACTGCCCAGAAGAAGGCAATGGCAAACCACTTCTGCAGAAAAATTTTCCAAGAGCAATTGTGGTCATGGAAAGACCATGAACACCCACGTTATACGATTCCGTAAGACCAAAAGAGATAGGAGCAGTATGGGTAGCAGACACCAACAGAATCAACAAACTCATTCGTAAGGCCAGTGATGTTGTGGGGATGGATCTGGACTCTCTGACTGTGGTGTCTGAAAAGAGAATACTGTCCAAGTTGCATGCTATCTTGGACAATGTCTCCCATCCACTACATAATGTACTGGTTGGGCACAGGAGTACATTCAGCCAGAGATTCATTCCACCGAGATGCAACACTGAGCGTCATAGGAAGTCATTCCTACCTGTGGCCATCAAACTTTACAACTCCTCCCTTGGAGGGTCAGACACCCTGCGCCAATAGGCTGGTCCTGGACTTATTTCCTGGCATAATTTACATATTACTATTTAACTATTTATGGTTTTATTACTATTTAATTATTTATGGTGCAACTGTAACGAAAACCAATATCCCCCGGGATCAATAAAGTATGACTATGACTATTTGGCCCATCAAATCTGCTCCGCCATTTCATCATGACTGATCCAATTTTCCTCTCAGCCCCGATCAGCACATAACAAACGATTATAGAGCAGATCTGTCTGATGTTGGGCCTTATGCCTCCTTTAAAGTTTGGGTAAACGGGGCATGACTATTTATGACACAGAATTACTTCAGATAGAGAAAAAAGTACAGTGCCTTATGGGCTAACATCCACACACCTTTAAAGACAGCAAATCACTTTGATATGGCTGTTTATAGGAACAGAACCTTTAACTTCACAAAGAAATGGGTAAATAAAAAGAAAGAACAACACACACAAAATGATGCAGAATCTCAGCAGGTCAGGCAGCATCTGTGGAAATGAATAAACAGTCACAGTCTGAGACTCTTCACTAGGACTGGAAAGGAAAGGGGAAGAAGCCCAAATAGGAAGGTGGGGAAGGTGGGGGGTACAGGCTGGTGGGTGGTAGGTGAGACCAGGTGAGTGGGAAGGTGAGACCAGATGAGTGGGAAGGCGAGACCAGATGAGTGGGAAGGCGAGACCAGGTGAGTGGGAAGGTAGGATGAACTGGGAAGCAGAAAGGTGATAGGTGGAAAAGTTAAGGGCTGAAGAAGGAATCTGATAGGAGAGGAGAGTTGATCATGGGAGATAGGAAAGGAGGTGGGTCACCAGAGGAAGGTGATGAGCAGCTGAGGAGAAGGGAAGGGATAAGAGGGGAGCTAGAATATAGAATGGGAAAGAGAGAATCTGGAGGGGGAGATCATCAAAAGAGTGATAAATCAATGTTCATGACATCAAGCTGGAGGTTACACAGACGGAATTTGAGCTGCTAGTCTTCCAGTCAGAGAGTGGTGTCTTTGTGACTGTAGGAACAACTGTAGAAAATCCCATTGCAAACTATACTTCCTTTTATATCAGTGCTGGAGTTTGCACAGACCTTTAGGAGAGAGTTTAGAGGAGAACAAGCAAGATTTATCTGCAATATTCCAGCAAAATGTGATGGTTCTCCTTAGAGCACAGAAGATTAAGGTGAATCAGCTAGAGCTGTCGGAAAGTCATGAATGATAAGAGGACACAAATGCCAGATAATTGGCATTAAAACCAAGGGGAGATTAGAAGAATATTTTAGGTAGCAATCTGTTGCAGTGTGCTGTGGATTGTTTGAAATGATTCAGTATAAACTCACAAGGGCGGAATGTAAAAGAAGAGTTTTCAGGATTATGAGCTAAGTGCTTGGGGACTGAATCTAGTTAAAAAGGTTTTATAAAGGACGATTAGTAACAGTATGGTCTGAAAATCAAGAGGACATGAACACAGATGCAAGGATGTAATGCTGAGGCTTTATAAGTGTCAGATCACACTTGGAGTGTTAGGAGCAGATTTGGCCCCCTTATCTAAGAAATTATGTGCTGGCATTGGAGAGGGTGCCGAGGAGGTTCACAAGAATGATTTCTGGAATGAAAGTGTTAACATATGAGAAGCGTTCAATGGCTTTGGGCCTGAACATGCTAAAGTTTAGAATAATGGAGGGGGGGGATCTCATTGAAGCATATTAAATCTGAAAAGGGCTCGATAGAGTGGATGTGGAAAGGATGCTTCTCATGACTGGGGAGTCTCGGACCAGAGGGCACATCCTCAGAATACAAGGTTACCGATTTAGAACAGAAATGAGGAGAAACTTTATTAGCCAGAGGGTAGTGAATCTGTGGAATTCAGTGCCACAGTAGGCTGTGGAAGCCAAGTCATTGGGTACTTTTAAAGCAGAGATTGATAGGTTCTTGATCAGTAAGAGCATCAAAGGTTATGGGTGGAAGGCTAGAGTATGGGGTTGAGAAGGATAATAAATCAGCCATGACGAAACAGTGGAGCAGACTCGATGTACCAAATGGTCCAATTCTGCTCCTATGTCTTATGGCCGTCTGGTCTTACTGTCTGTCTGTGTGACTGTAAGCAGATGCGCATCTGAGGAGATAGTTTGTGTGGAGGTGATTCTTATGAACGATTACACAGACCTTTTCCTCAGTGACATATTTACATTGAGTCAATTCAGGAACAGTGCTATTTATTCCAATATCTCCGTAATGATCGGCACAACATAATTGATTTGATTCTTTTTACAATCTCTTTGCGTAATGAACGAGCTTATTACTCCAGAGTATTAATTTGTAGCACTTACAGTGATCCTAACTTGACTTAATAGCTCCCTTACCACATCATTAATGCGATGAGCGGTGCCATTTATCAGCGGCCCCTCACTGACCCAATCCAGTACTTATTTGGATTGCTAATTATTACCGAATTATTAACCCTTGTTTATATTTATTTGTTCTCCATTCTGAATTTTACTTCTAATTTATTTACTTTTTATCATCTGCTCTTCCAAGGTGATGTAGTCTACGAGTGAGAAGCTAGGTATAAAAATTATTTTTCCAGGAAGCCGGTGCCACCCTTAAGCTTGCTTCCAGATATACACAGGAACTGCAGAGAGGCTCCTCCCTCCGTCCTCCATTTTTCTCCTACGAAAGGAAATTCATGAAAATTACTCTTAGACGTAGGAGTTAGTGGCCGATTGGTGGTGTAGTGGCATCAGCACCAGACTTCGATGCAAGTGGTCCCATTTTGAATCTGCTTGTGCTGGCTAGCATCTCTGACCTCGTAAAAATGAGACAAATGCTAAAGAGGTGGCAAGGTTGTCACCCAGTACACCACAAGGTGCAGAGAGGAATAAAAGTTAGAAGCTAAACACAACGGAAGAATCTTATAAGTTTGATAAACATTCAGTTTCAATCAAGAAGTCTCGTGCATTCAACCCTAACTTAATTCACAAGCCTTTTGGCCAAATGAATCTATGCCAGACTTTGAGCATCCTCTTACACTTACCTGGCACTAATCTCCTTTCATATACAACCCTGAGATTCATTTTCCTATGAGCATACTCAGTAAATCCATAATAGAATAATGACCATAACAATATCAAAGACCACACCAACTTCGATGTTCAACCAGTATCCAGAAGACAACAAATTGTGCAAGTGCAAAAATAAATAATAATAATAAATAAACAATAAATATTGAGAACACGTGAGAAGAGGATATGTCATGGGTGGTGTTCCAAAGAGCCGCTCAGTGAAGACATCCACACTGCAGCACCTAATGGTAATATCAGGGGTATGCATGGTGACATCAAGAAAACCTTCGGCCCCTCTCAGAGCAAGATGGCTCCCGTCATTTCCATCAATGGGGAAGTAATAAGAGGCAGGGGCAAACAGATGGGTAAAATATTACTCTAACCTCTGCTCCAGAGTGAACACTGTCACTACCCCAGAGCCGGAAGCCATTGAGTGTCTGCTGACAATGGAAGGGCTGGACGCAGAGCCATCCTCAGAGGAGGTCAGCAAGGTCGACGCCTTGGCCTTAGGGAAGACACTAGGCAATGGTGGAATTCCCCAAGACCTGTTCAAGCATGACTTCCATTCTGCTCCCACTTCATGAAGTAGTCTGTCAATACTGGCAGGAAGGAGCATATGAGGGATGCCAAGATCATTATCCCCTACAAGAACAAAGGCGAGAGAAGCAACTGCAACTACGGGGGCTTCTCCCTCTTGAGTGCTGTTGACAAAGTCTTCTTGGCTTGCCTAGAGACGTCGGCTGAACATGTCCGCCCAGAGTCACAGTGGCTTTCCTGCTGTAAGGCCAACTGAGGACATGATTTTCTTTCTCCACCAACTCCAGAAGTGCAGAGAACGAAAGAAGCCCCTCTACTTTGCGTTTATTGACCTCACTGAGTTATTTGACTTTGTCAGCAGAGATAGGCTCATTCAGATCCTCTCTAAGGTAAGCTGCCAAGACTAAAATGCATGATCAAACCCTTCCACAACAGCACGAAAAGGACAATGAGGTACAATGCTTCTCTGGAGCCCTTTGACATAAGCAGTGGTGTTAAGCAAGGCTGTGTTCTTGCCCCAACACTCTCTGGGATCTTCTTTGCCTTTCTCCCAGGGCACTCAATTGGCACTGCAGCAGAGGGGATCTACTTCCACACTTGGTCGGATGGTAGGCCTATTAACCTCGTCTGCCTAAGAGCAAAAACCAAAGTGCATGAGACTATGATCAAAGAGCCCATGCTGTTTGTTGATGATACCGCAGTCATACCCCATTTTCCACAGAACCCACAGAAAATGATGATCACTTCCCCAGGCCTACAAGGAATTTGGTCTGACTATCACCCTGAAAAAGACAGAAGTCTTGGGTCAAGGCTTGGAGGCACCATTGCCATCATCATTACATTTGATAACTACAAACTAGATGTTTTTCCATCTGTTCACATACCTGGGGTCCATGATCAGTGCCAACCTCTCAGATTGGGCATCTCATGGAGAGGCAGAGTGCCCCAATGCTGAAATTCTCTCTTTTGCCAGACTAGTATCTCAGAAGCTGCTGATTTCCTGCACTTTCAAGCACAGCAGTCTCTAGAATTTATACAGAATAGTGTGAAAACAAAAAAAAAAATCCAGTGTGCGGCAGTTCTGTGGGTGAAAATACTTTTTTCATGGTGGAAGCCAGGGCAGAATAGCCAGACTGGTTAAAGCTGACAGGAAGGTGACAGTAACTCAAATAACCATGTGTTATAACAGTGGTGTGCAGAAGAGCATTCTGAACACACAGCACATTGGATTTAGATGGATGGGCAACAGCGGCAGAAGACCATGAACACACATTAGGTGATAACTAATAAATTGGTTTTTGAATATATCGTTTTTCATGCTAATGTGTCAATTATTTTGATGAACTCAGTACCACAAGTTTTTACAACATGGTAATCATTTTTCCTTGGGATGAAAGAGTTGCCTTAGGTGCAAAGACTAAAGAAGATTACTTTATTCTCACTGGAGGTTAGAAGAATAAAAGGTTATACCAATGAAACAGCCTATCTGTGTGTGATTGACAGTCAGGGACTGGGAGGTCAAACTGGAGAGCTAGGGTCTAGAAAGCATAATCACCGGATAAGAGACTAGCGATTTAGGAGCAAAATTAGAGGATAGGTTTTGTTCTCAGAAATACTGACTTCAGAAAGTACCAGTTGCTCAGTCATTGATCAAGATTGAAATTGATGGATTCTTGATCACAAAGGGAATTAGGGACGAGGTGGGAAAGAGGAAGAGGTAAAAGATAAAACAAGAGATTCTGCCGATCAACTCACATGAAATGTTGGAGGAACTCAGAAGGTCAGGCCGCACTCTTAGAAATGAATAAACAATCAGCGTTTCAGGCCGAGACCCTTCTTCAGGACTGGAAAGGAAGGGGAAGATGCCAAAATAAGCAGGGAGGAGGGGGAAGGAGGATAGCTAGAAGGTGGTAGGTGAGGTCAGTGTTGAGTCGGAGAGCAGCAGAGATCATGGAGGTGGGGAGTAGTGAGAGAGAATTTAATCTTCTTCAGGGTCAGCATCCCTCGAAGAGACCGCAGTGGAGCTGCAAATTATGAACATGAAAGATGCTGCAGATGTTGAAATGCCAGAACAACACACAAAGAGTTCTAAGGGAACTCAGCTGGTTATAGAGAGGAAAAATGAGGTACAACTTTGGGCTGAAAACTTTCAACAGGGCTGGAACGGAAGGGGAAGAAGGTGGGGGCAGGGGAAGGAGAACCAGCTGGCTGGTGATAGGTGAGATCCGTGAGGGTGAGGTATGTGTCACTGTCAGGAGAAGGAGAGAGAATGCACAGCCAGTGCAGAGTATACTTGTAGTTGTTCCCCTCAATAAAAAGCATATAGCTTTAGATACTATTGAGGGAACAACCTACCAGAAGGGAGTGACCATGACCAGATCTCTGGCACTGAATCTGGTGCTGTGGCTCAGAAATACAGAGAGGTGAAGATGACTCTGGTGCTGATAGGAGATTCCTTAGTCAGAAGAACAGAGACAAGATTCAGTGGGTACGAATGAGCCACCTGGATGGTATGTTGCCCCCTTGTGCCAGGATCAGGGATGATTCTAGGTATGATGTTGCAGATATCACTGAATCATGGCTGAAAGGTTATAGCTGGGAGATTAATGTCCAAGGATAGGCATTATATTGAAAGGATAGGCCAGAAGGCAGAGGGAGTGCCGTTCCTTTATGATAAAAAATGAAATCATATCTCATGTGGATAGGGTGGTGAAGAAAGCTTTTGCTATGCTGGCCTTTATAAATCAGAGCATTGAGTATAGGAGTTGGGATGTAATGTTGAAATTGTATAAGGCATTGGTAAGGACAAATTTGGAGTATTGTGTACAGTTCTGGTCACCGAATTATAGGAAAGATGTCAATAAAATTGAGAGAGTACAGAGGAGGTTTACTAAAATGTTGCCTGGGTTTCATCTCCTAAGTTACAGAGAAAGGTTGAACAAGTTAGGTCTTTATTCTTTGGAGCGTAGAAGGTTGAGAGGGGACTTGATAGAGGTGTTTAAAATTATGAGCGGGATAGATAGAGTTGATGTGGATAGGCTTTTTCCATTGAGAGTAGGGGAGATTCAAACAAGAGGACATGAGTTGAGAGTTAAAGGGCAAAAGTTTAGGGGTAACATGAGGGGTAACTTCTTTACTCAGAGAGTGGTAGCTGTGTGGAATGAGCTTCCAGAAGAAGTGGTTGAGGCAGGTTCTATGTTGTCATTTAAAGTTAAATGGGATAGATCTACGGACAGGAAAGGAATGGAGGGTTATGGGCTGAGTGCAAGTCAGTGGGACTAGGTGAGAGTAAAAGTTCAGCACGGACTAGAAGGGCCGAGATGGCCTGTTTCTGTGCTGTAATTGTTGTATGGTTGTATGGTTATATGGTTATATCATTAAAAAGGAGTAGCATGGGCTGGTAGATTTTGAATCATTGTGCATAGAGCTAAGGAACTGCAAGGGTAAAAAGACCATGATGGGAGTTGTAAATAGACTCCCAAACAGTACTAAGCATGTGGCCTACAGATTACAAAGGGAGATAGAAATACATATCAAAAGATGCCTGGAGAGAGGAGGTGGGCATTGAATTATCTGAAGCTGCCTGGGACAAGAGTTTGTCTATGATACAGGCTTGCTCTGTTAACAGCAGACACCAACTTATCCAGTTTAAAGTTGTTCACCATCTCCACTACTCTAAACTTAGGTTGCACAGGATTTACCCTTCTGTCTCGCCAATGTGTGATAGGTGCCAAGGGACGGAGGCCACGTTGTCACACACCTTTTGGCTTTGCCCATTACCGACTGGATTTTGGTCCAAAATATTCGACTGGTATTCAAAGGCCTATAAAAGATCCTTCCCCTTGGAAGTTGGTCTCACTATACTTGGCTGCTCGCAATCTACTATTTGTTTCCTTGCAGCCATACAGCAGTCTCTGATGCTGGGGATGATTGTCGCCAAAAGACTTACCTTGGGGGAATGGAAATCACCCTATCCCTCTTCCTTGCAGAGATGGATGGCTGATATGATCTCAGTCATACAGATGGAGAAACTTAGCTTCTTGAGAACCAATTCAGTTAAAAAAAAATCGGCTATCTGGGATCCATTTCTTGCCTACCTGAACGAGGCCAGGGGAGGATGACAATTTTCCCCCAGCTGATTTCTCACGGCCCTCATTTGAGATTTAGTGTTTAGTATTTTTGAGCACTTTGTACAATAGGCATCCCTCTAATGTTTGTCCCTTTTTCCTTTTGCTTATTTCATTTTTACACATGTCTGAGCTGGTAATGTTCTTGTTGATTTCATCGTCTTTTATTAAAAAATTTTGAAAGTAAAGTATTTAAAAAAAGGGCAAGGTTACAATAGTCATGGGGGACTTCAAGATGCAGGTAGTTTGGGAAAATCAGGTTGGTGCTGGATTCCAGGAGGGGGAGTAGCTAGAGTGCCCATGAGATAGTTTTTTTTAAAAGGTTTCAAAGGTACATTTAATGTCAGAGAAATGCATACAATATACATTCTGAAATGCTTTTTCTTCATAACCATCCACAAAAACAGAGGAGTTCCCCAAAGAATGAATGACAGTTAAACGTTAGAACCCCAAAGTCCCCTCAGCTCCCCCTCCCTCCCACGCATAAGTGGCAGCAAGCAACGATCCCTCCTCCCCCCAACAGCAAAAAAAGCATCGGCACCCGTCGCCGAGCACTGAAGCGTGAACAAAGCAACAGCAAAGACACAGACTTGCAGTTAGCCCAAAGACTTTGCGTTTCACCTAGTATTCGACATACCACAGGCTCTCTCCCTAATAAGGAAGCAAAAGATGTCTCCATTTTCACAGTGAGCAGGGAGACATAACAAACAACTCGCTGGTTTATGATGTTAAAAGTCTGTTATGTCGCTTTTTTTTTTATCTCTTTGTCCAAAGAATTGGGCACACAGCCGTAGATATTCTGACTCCCCCCCGACAACACACAGGTCTCCTGCTGTGACACCGAACTGTGATCCCCACCCGTCTCCAGAGCCCGGAGATCCTAGGCCTCCAAAGCCAAGCCAGACTCTTAGGCCGAACCCTTGGTGTGCCGGACAATAACGGCCGGTTATGAGACCCCGAGAGCAGATTCCCTTCCCGCAAAGAACCATCGTCAGCATGTAACTGCAGGGCATGGGTCTTCAAAAGAACCCTGAACGGGAAAAATAAAGATATTAAAGATGGAAATAGAGCTGTTTCTGAAGATGCAAGCAAAGGAGTTGCCGTTTAGCACCATCTTCACTGCGCTCTGCCTCCAGCTTTTTAGTGCTTGTGGTTGAACCCACTAGAGGATCTGCTATTTAGGATTGGGTGCTATGCAATGAGCCAAAACTGATTAGAGAGCTTAAGGTAAAAGAACCCTTAGGAGAAAGTGATCATAATATGATTGAATTCACCCTGAAATTTGAGAAGAAGCTAAAGTCAGATGTATCAGTATTAAAGTGGAGTTAAGGGAATTACAGAGGCATGAGAGAGGAGTTGGCCAGAATAGATTGGAAAAGAACACTGGCAGGGATGACAGCTGAGCAACAATGACTGGAATTCCTGGAAGCAATTTGGAAGTCACTGGATATATACATCCCAAAGAGGAACAAGTATTCTAAAAGAAAGATGACACAACTGTGGGTAACAAGAGAAGTCAAAACCAACATAAAAACCAAAGAAAGTGCAGATGTTAGAGCAACATTTAGTGCGAAGTTGGAGGATTGGGAAGCTTTTAACTGCCAATAGAAGGCAACAAAAAAAAGTAATTAAAAAGACAAAGATAGAATATAAAAGTAAGCTAGCCAATCATATGAAAGAGGATATCAAAAGTTTCTTCAAATACATACAGCGTAAAAGAGAGGAAAGAGTGGATATTGGACTGCTAGAAAATAATGCTGCCGAGGTAGTAATGGGTACGAGGAAATAGCAGAAAAACTGAATAAGTATTTTGCATCAGTTTTCACTGTGGAAGACACTAGCAGTATGGTGGAAGTTCCAGGTGTCATGGGGTATGAATTGTGCAGTTACCATAACTAGAGAGAAGGTTCTTGGGAAACTGAAAGGTCTGGAGGTAGATAAGTCACCTGGACCAGATGGTGTATACCCCAGGGTTCTGAAAGAGGTGGCTAAAGATATTGTGGAACCATTGGTAATGATCTTTCAAGAATCACTAGATTCTTGCATGGTTCCAGAAAAGTGGAGAATTGTAGATGTCTTTCCACTCTTCAAGAAGGGAGAGAGGCAGAAGAAAGGAAACTATATGCCGGTTAGTTAGATCTCAGTGGTTGGGAAGATGTTAAAGTCGATTATTAAGGATGAAGTCTCAGGAAACTTGGAGGCACGTGATAAAATAGGCCACAGTCAGTATGGCTTCCTCAAGGGAAAATTTTGCCTGACAAATCTGTTGGAATCCTTTGAAGAAATAACAAGCAGGATAGACAAAGGAGAATTGGTTGATCTTGTTTACTTGGAACATCAGAAGGCCTTTGTTAAGGTGCCACACTTAAGGCTGTTTAACAAGATATGAGCCCATTGCATTACAGGAAAGGATCTAGCATGGATAAAACAGTGGCTGATCGGTAGGAGGCAAAGAATTGGAATAAAGGGAGCTTCTTCTGTCTGGCTGCCAGTGACTAGTGGTGTTCCACAGGGGTCTGTGTGGAGACTGATTATTTTTACATTATATGTCAATGATTTGGATGATGGAATTGATGGTTTTCTTGCAAAGTTTGTAGGCAATATGAAGATAGGTGGAGGGACAGGTAGTTTTGAGGAAGTAGAGAGGCTACAGAAGGACTTAGACCGATTAGGAGAATGGGCAAAGAAAGGCAGATGGAGCACAATGTCAGGAAGTGTGTGGTCTTCCACTTAGGGTGAAGAAATGAAAGGGTAACTATTTTCTAAATGAAGAGAAAACACAAAAAACTGGGTTGGTGGGAGAATGGTGGTGGGGGTGGGGTGGGAAGTGTGAAGCTGGTAGTTGAAAGGTGGAGAGGTACTGAACTCCTTTCCCTCCACCGACCTTTTCATTCTTCCTTTTCAGCCCTGATGAAGGGTCTCAGCCTGAAACTTTGACTGTTATTTCTCTCTAGATGTAAAGGATAACCATGATCTTATTCAAAGTTGGAACAAGATTAAAAACACCATTTGGTCTATTTATCCTTCTATTTCTTGGACATTTCTTGTAACTTAAAGCATATTCTTCAGAAATGTATAACCCTCACCTGAGAAATAATGTTTCAAGTTCAAATTTTCAAGGTTCAGAAGATTCGAAGAATCACCATTTTGGGCTGAGACCCTCCATCAGGACTGGAAAGGAAGGGGAAGAAGATGGAGGGAGAGGAAGGAGTACAAGCTGGCTGGTGCCTCAAGAAGGGGACATCGATCATTGAGACCCTCACAATCCAGCACATGTTCTCTTCATATTACGACCATCAGAGACGGGGTATATATAACCTGAGGATGCATGCCCTGCATTTTAGGAACAGCTTTACCCCCTCCACCATCATATTTCTGATGTCCCTAAATGCACGAGCAATAATATTTTGCCCTTTTTTTCACTTTTAAAAATACTTCTTATTGTAACACCGTAAGTTTTTTTGTATTGCACTGAATTCCACAATATATAGTATGTCCATGAGAATGGGCCTGATTCTGCATATGATTCCGTTGAATTAATTGCCAGCAAACAAAGAGGCCTTAAGCTCTTTTGCATCTGTCCTGTAATAAGATTGAAAATCCATTTGATTTGATCTAGTTTTATTTATTGAATATAATTCAGTTTAATTTTAAGAACAATACAATTTATTTTCAGTTATCAATCATGTTGTGATTGTACCTAACTCATTTTATGGCTCCCAAAATTATCAGCACAGTCATAGTTGACAAATTATTTTTATTTTGATATTTGAATAATTGTTTCGTTCCTTTAATGAAAAAAATAAGAACTCTTTCTGCTAGATGCAGTTTGATGTTACTGCATTATTGTAATTATCTATCTCGTTATCTTGATCTCACCCTCTAACTACTCATCCTTCCAAAGTCTCATTTACAATAAATACCCTGGCAACAATACAATTATTGCAATGAAAACACAAAGGAAAATAACAACAAGAGAAACCTTCTCACTTAGTAGCTTCATTAAATGCCAAAATTACACAGAAAAGTGAAATTATACCTGCAGGATCTTTCTTCCTGTTTCAGTGGTAATGATTCCAGTTGCATAAATTTGAACAAACTCTATAATAATGAGCTTGAAACAACAGAGACGGCATGTCATTTAAAACTTTGACAAAGTTCTATAGATGCAGGGAGGAGAGCATCCTGACTGGTTGCATCTTGGGCTGGTACGGAAACACCAGTGCCCTTGAATCAGAATCAGAATCGGAATCAGATTTAATATCACCGGCATATGTCATGAAATTTGTTGTCCTTGCAGCAACAGTACAAAACAATACATAATAATCAAGAAAAAATGTGAATTACAGTAAGTATAATTAAATAGTTAAATCAAATAGGTAGTACATTAGTGCAATAAAAAGTAGTGAGGTAGTATTCATGGGTTCAATGTCCATTCAGAAACCTGATGGCAGAGGGGAAGAAACTATTCCTAAATTATTGGTTGTGTGGCTTCAGGTTTCTGTACTTCCTTCTTGATGGTAGCAATAAGGAGAGGGCATGTCTGGGGTGATGGGGGACCTTAATGAAATGCCGACAAAAAGTAATGGATACAGTCCCATTCATCATGGATAAAGCCCTCCCCACCATTGAGCACATCTACGCAGAGGGGTGTCACAGGAAAGAGGCATCTAACATAAAGAATGCCCACCATCCAGGCCATGCTCTCTTCTCGATGTTACCATCAGGAAGGAGGTACAGGTGTCTCAGGACCCACAGCACAAGATTTGGAAACACTTATTCACTCTCAACTACCAGGCTCCTGAAGCAACGTGGATAGCTTCACTCACCCCAACACTGAACAGATTTCACAACCTATGGACTCACTTTCAAGGAATCTACCACTCATGTCCCAAATATTATTTATTTTTATTATTATTATTATTTTGTTTTTCTTTTTGTTTTTGTATAATTTGTTATCTTTTGCACATTGGTTGTTTTCCTTCTTTGTGTGCAGTTTTCAGTGATTTTATAGTGTTTCTATATTACTGAGCATTGGAATGCCTTCAAAGAAACGGTCTACAGCGCTGCCCGGGACACCTCGGGGAAAGTCAAGCACAAGCAGCAGGACTGGTTTGATGAGAAACCAATCTGTGCAAGACCTTCTAAGAGCTAAGGCAGCTGCACGCCAGGCTCTTCTTCAACACCCAAACTCAAGTTCCAAAAAAAGTGCCTTTTTGAGTGCAAAATTAACTTTGCAGAGGCAGCTCAGAGTTATGAAAGACCAGTGGTGGGTGAACAAGGCCAAAGAATTACAAGCCTTCGCTGACTGTAGTGACTCAAGAAGCTTCTATGAAGCAATCAAGGTTGTGTGTGGTCCATCGAGACGAGGTACCTCACAACTCCTGAGCAAGGACAGTACATCCATCTTCACTGCGAAGTCAGATCACATGAAAAGATGGCAAGACCACTTCCATGAGCTGTTGAACAGACCAGGAACCATCACCGATGAAGCACTGGGCAGAGTACACCCTCGACCCATACTGTTCGAGCTAGATGCTCTCCCTACTCTTCACAAGGTCATCAAAGCCATCAGACAGATAAACCCAACAAAGCACCAGGGCTTGACGGTATCACAGCCAAGATCTACCAGTGTGGTGGTCACACACCGACATCATGCCTGCACCAGCTGTTCACAAAGTTGTGGGGAGCTGCAGAACTACCACAAGACTTCAAAGACGCATCAATCGTGACCATCTACAAGAACAAGGGAGACAAGACAGTCTGCAACAATTACCGTGGCATCTCTCTTCTGTCAGTTGTGGGAAAATGCCTCTTGAAGATCATCCTTAGATGCTTGGTGTCCAACATCAGTGACAACATCCTTCCAGAAAGCCAGTGTGGTTTTGAACAGGCCGTAGTACAGTGGACATGATCTTTTCACCGAGGCAGCTCCAAGAGAAATGTGTTGAGCAGCAGAGAAGTCTCTATGTCACATTTGTTGATCTAACCAAAGCGTTTGTCACTTTTGGTAGAAATGGCCTGTGAAAGCTCATACCAAAATTCGGTTGCCCCCCCCACGCCTAACCAACATCACCCATTGGTTCCACGAAGGCATGGAAGGCTGCATCAACATGTGTGATGAGTTGTCAAACCCATTTTCCAGCAGCAACAGCGTAAAACAGGGTTGTGTTCTGGCTCCTACTCTGTTTGGACTATTCTTCACTGCTGTTCTTCAGGATGCCACATCAGACTGGTTGCCTACTCTCTCAAAGACTTACGGAAGATCACCAGTTGCTTTGTCAGTGCAGCTAAAAGCTTCGGACTGACAATCAGCCTGAAAAAGACAGAAGTTTTGTACCAACCGGCTCCTGGCTCAAGCTACGAAGAACCAGCTGTCCTCATTGATGACACTCATTTCAATGCTGTCAACAAGTTTTGCTACCTGGGCAGCATAATAACATCCTCAGCTTCTCTGGATGTAGAGATTGAGTCAAGAACTAGAAAAGCCTGCTTTGCCCTTGGTCAGCTGAAAGATCGAGTTTGGTCACAGAACATCAGGTTGGCCACCAAGTGCAAGGTATACAGGGCCGTTGTCATATCAAACAACACACATCAAAGTTGCTGGTGAACGCAGCAGGCCAGGCAGCATCTGTAGGAAGAGGTGCAGTCGACGTTTCAGGCCGAGACCCTTCGTCAGGACTAACTGAAGGAAGAGTGAGTAAGGGATTTGAAAGTTGGAGAGGGAGGGAGAGATCCAAAATGATAGGAGAAGACAGGAGGGGGAGGGATGGAGCCAAGAGCTGGACAAGTGATAGGCAAAAGGGGATACGAGAGGATCATGGGACAGGAGGTCCGGGAAGAAAGACAAGGAGGGGGGGACCCAGAGGATGGGCAAGAGGTATATTCAGAGGGACAGAGGGAGAAAAAGGAGAGTGAGAGAAAGAATGTGTGCATAAAAATGAGTAACAGATGGGGTACGAGGGGGAGGTGGGGCCTTAGCGGAAGTTAGAGAAGTCGATGTTCATGCCATCAGGTTGGAAGCTACCCAGACGGAATATAATGTGTTGTTCCTCCAACCTGAGTGTGGCTTCATCTTTACAGTAGAGGAGGTCGTGGATAGACATGTCAGAATGGGAATGGGATGTGGAATTAAAGTGTGTGGCAACTGGGAGATCCTGCTTTCTCTGGCGGACAGAGCGTAGATGTTCAGCAAAGCGGTCTCCCAGTCTGCGTCGGGTCTCGCCAATATATAAGAGGCCACATCGGGAGCACCGGACGCAGTATATCACCCCAGTCGACTCACAGGTGAAGTGTTGCCTCACCTGGAAGGACTGTTTGGGGCCCTGAATGGTGGTAAGGGAGGAAGTGTAAGGGCATGTGTAGCACTTGTTCCGCTTACATGGATAAGTGCCAGGAGGGAGATCAGTGGGGAAGGATGGGGGGGACGAATGGACAAGGGAGTTGTGTAGGGAGCGATCCCTGCGGAATGCAGAGAGAGGGGGGGAAGGGAAAGATGTGCTTAGTGGTGGGATCCCGTTGGAGGTGGCGGAAGTTACGGAGAATAATATGTTGGACCCGGCGGCTGGTGGGGTGGTAGGTGAGGACCAGGGAAACCCTATTCCTAGTGGGGTGGCGGGAGGATGGAGTGAGAGCAGATGTACGTGAAATGGGGGAGATGCGTTGAAGAGCAGAGTTGATAGTGGAGGAAGGGAAGCCCCTTTCTTTAAAAAAAGGAAGACATCTCCCTCGTCCTAGAATGAAAAGCCTCATCCTGAGAGCAGATGCGGCGGAGACGGAGGAATTGCGAGAAGGGGATGGCGTTTTTGCAAGAGACAGGGTGAGAAGAGGAATAGTCCAGATAGCTGTGAGAGTCAGTAGGCTTATAGTAGACATCAGTGGATAAGCTGTCTCCGGAGACAGAGACAGAAAGATCTAGAAAGGGGAAGGAGGTGTCAGAAATGGACCAGGTAAACTTGAGGGCAGGGTGAAAGTTGGAGGCAAAGTTAATAAAGTCAACGAGTTCTGCATGCGTGCAGGAAGCAGCGCCAATGCAGTGGTCGATGTAGCAAAGGAAAAGTGGGGGACAGATACCAGAATAGACACGGAACATACATTGTTCCACAAACCCAACAAAAAGGCAGGCATAGCTAGGACCCATACGGGTGCCCATAGCTACACCTTTAGTTTGGAGGAAGTGGGAGGAGCCAAAGGAGAAATTATTAAGAGTAAGGACTAATTCCGCTAGACGGAGCAGAGTGGTGGTAGAGTGGGCTAGACGGAGCAGAGTGGTGGTAGAGGGGGCCTTTTATTTACCCCTCGATCGTGACCCCACTAAGGAGCACCAGGCCATTGTCTCCCACACCATCACCGACTTTATCCGCTCAGGGGATCTCCCATCCACTGCTACCAACCTTATAGTTCCCACACCCCGCACTTCCCGTTTCTACCTCCTACCCAAGATCCACAAACCTGCCTGTCCTGGCCGACCTATTGTCTCAGCTTGCTCCTGCCCCACCGAACTCATTTCTGCATACCTCGACACTGTTTTATCACCCCTTGTTCAATCCCTTCCGACCTATGTTCGTGACACTTCTCACGCTCTTAAACTTTTCAATGATTTTAAGTTCCCTGGCCCCCACCGCTTTATTTTCACCATGGATGTCCAGTCCTTATATACTTCCATCCCCCATCAGGAAGGTCTCAAAGCTTTACGCTTCTTTTGGATTCCAGACCTAATCAGTTCCCCTCTACCACCACTCTGCTCCGTCTAGCGGAATTAGTCCTTACTCTTAATAATTTCTCCTTTGGCTCCTCCCACTTCTTCCAAACTAAAGGTGTAGCTATGGGCACCTGTATGGGTCCTAGCTATGCCTGCCTTTTTGTTGGGTTTGTGGAACAATCTATGTTCCGTGCCTATTCTGGTATCTGTCCCCCACTTTTCCTTTGCTACATCGACGACTGCATTGGCGCTGCTTCCTGCACACATGCAGAACTCGTTGACTTTATTAACTTTGCCTCCAACTTTCACCCTGCCCTCAAGTTTACCTGGTCCATTTCTGACACCTCCCTCCCCTTTCTAGATCTTTCTGTCTCTGTTTCTGGAGACAGCTTATCCACAGATATCTACTATAAGCCTACTGACTCTCACAGCTATCTGGACTATTCCTCTTCTCACCCTGTCTCTTGCAAAAACGCCATCCTCTTCTCGCAATTCCTCCGTCTCCGCCGCATCTGCTCTCAGGATGAGGCTTTTCATTCTAGGACGAGGGAGATGTCTTCCTTTTTTAAAGAAAGGGGCTTCCCTTCCTCCACTATCAACTCTGCTCTTAAGCGCATCTCCCCCATTTCACGTACATCTGCTCTCACTCCATCCTCCTGCCACCCCACTAGGAATAGGGTTCCCCTGGTCCTCACCTACCACACCACCAGCCTCCGGGTTCAACATATTATTCTCCGTAACTTCCGCCACCTCCAACGGGATCCCACCACTAAGCACATCTTTCCCTCCCCCCCTCTCTCTGCATTCCACGGGGATCGCTCCCTACACAACTCCCTTGTCCATTCGTCCCCCCCATCCCTCCCCACTGATCTCCCTCCTGGCACTTATCCTTGTAAGCGGAACAAGTGCTACACATGCCCTTACACTTCCTCCCTTACCACCATTCAGGACCCCAAACAGTCCTTCCAGGTGAGGCAACACTTCACCTGTGAGTCGACTGGGGTGATATACTGCATCCGGTGCTCCCGATGTGGCCTCTTATATATTGGCGAGACCCGACGCAGACTGGGAGACCGCTTTGCTGAACATCTACGCTCTGTCTGCCAGAGAAAGCAGGATCTCCCAGTGGCCACACATTTTAATTCCACATCCTATTCCCATTCTGACATGTCTATCCACGGCTTCCTCTACTGTAAAGATGAAGCCACACTCAGGTTGGAGGAACAGCACCTTATATTCCGTCTGGGTAGCCTCCAACCTGATGGCATGAACATCGACTTCTCTAACTTCCGCTAAGGCCCCACCTCCCCCTCGTACCCCATCAGTTACTTATTTTTATGCACACATTCTTTCTCTCACTCTCCTTTTTCTCCCTCTGTCCCTCTTAATATACCTCTTGCCCATCCTCTGGGTCCCCCCCCCCTTGTCTTTCTTCCCGGACCTCCTGTCCCATGATCCTCTCGTATCCCCTTTTGCCTATCACCTGTCCAGCTCTTGGCTCTATCCCTCCCCCTCCTGTCTTCTCCTATCATTTTGGATCTCCCCCTCCCCCTCCGACTTTCAAATCCCTTACTCACTCTTCCTTTAGTTAGTCCTGACGAAGGGTCTCGGCCTGAAACGTCGACTGCACCACTTCCTACAGATGCTGCCTGGCCTGCTGCGTTCACCAGCAACTTTGATGTGTGTTGCTTGAATTTCCAGCATCTGCAGAATTCCTGTTGTTTCCGTTGTCATATCAACCTTGTTATACCGATGTGAGATATGGTGCCCATATCAGAGACACTTACGCCAGCTTGACCAACTGCAGCAGCGTCACTTGCATTCTCTGATGAAAATCACCTGGCGAGACAAGGTCTCCAATACCGATGTCCTCTCTCGAGCCGGAATGCCAGCAGTTTCAATCTTGGTGATGTTAGCCGAACTGTGCTGGGCAGGACATGTTGTCAGAATGCCTGAAGGAAGACTGCCCAAGGACATCTTGTATGGCCAACTGTCCAGTGGTACCCGAAAATGAGGAGGCCGTGACTACGGTACAAGGATATTCTGCACAGGAGCCTCATGAAAGCTGACATTGCCCCATCACCATGGGAGAGTCTGGCTCAAGATCTCTCACAGTGGAGGAACACCATCAGAAAAGGTGTGGACGCTGCTGAGAACAAGCTCAACAAGGCAACAGAGGAAAGGCACAGGAAAAACCACAAAAGAGCTTCTGCCCCGATGCCCCTCCAGGCCTCACCTGCCAAGTATGTGGCAAGCAGTGCCTGTCAAAGATCGGCCTGCATAGCCACTCCAGGATGCACATATCAAACCCCACTAACTGACTGAAAGGAACCATCATCATCCTATGGGATGGATAGCCAGATGTTTCTTTGCATCTACTGTGAAGGTCTGCAAGAAAATGAATCTCAGGGTAGTATATGGTGACATATTTGTACATTGATGATAACCTTACTTTGAACTTTGAACTTAACAAAATGAGTCATGAACTATTGTTGGCCTGCGAACATGCCTGAACAACTGGGATCCTGTTGCACTCACCTCAATACCTTCTTTACCACCCTATCAACCTGTTTTGCCACTCTCAGGGAAGTATAAACTTGAACTTGTCGAGAGCCTTGCCATTAACAATGTACCGTGTCTCTACATTTGTGTATAAGGTGCACAATGTGAAATACTTCACATTTGTCCAGGTTAAACTTCATCTGCCTTTGCTCTGCCCATATGTCCAAATGCAGTGTTGGAGACAGTTCCTTCTGGACTTTACATGCCAGTTTTAAAAAGTGAACATGGCTTGTCAGGGCTTGTCTATGGAGTAGGAAGTTGCTAGGGAGAGAGAGCCTGTGGTATATCGAATTACCAGGTGAATGAGTAGTCTTCGGGGTACTGCAGGTCTGTATCTTTATTGATGCTTTGCTGCACGCCTGAGTGCTCAGTGGAGGGGGGGTGTTGATGCTTTTTTTGCTGGTGGGGGAGAGGGAGGATCGTTGCTTTGCTGCTGCTTATGCATGGGAGGAGGGAGCTGGGGGGGCTTTGGGGTTCTAACATTTAACTGTCATTCATTCTTTGGGGCAGTCCTCTGTTTTCCTGGATGTTTGTGAAGAAAAAGAATATTAGGATGTATATTGTATACATTCCTCCGACATTAAATGTACCTATTGAACTTTAGCTCCTGACTGACAAGGTCAAGGGACAGTAGCTGGAGCTGGATGCATTCAGCACCATTCAGGAGGCTGAAAACCTCATAGATGAGACTTATACTCAGGTGGTCAAACCTGAGTGTCGGCTCCAGATAGTAGATGAGTGACCACCAGGAGCAGTAAGGAGAATAAAAGCCATTGCGGGGTTCTCCTGAGCAACAAGTATTCCTCTTCGAATGATCTATTGGGACAGCAGCCAGTCCAGTGGCACTGTGGCGAGCTCTGACACTCAGCACGGAAAGGTAAAGTCAAGTAGAGGTGTAGTGATGAGAGAGGGTGAGCAGCTGGAGGTCGTGGTGCACATTGGCACCATTGACGAGGTAGAAAGGGGGAAAGATGTCCTGTGCAGTGAGTATAGGGACCTGGGAAAAGGCTGAAGAGTAGGATTTCCAAGATAGTAATCTCTGGATTACCCACAGTACCTCATGCAAGTCAGCACAGGAATAGGGTGAATGGGCATTGTAGAGGGCAGGGTTTCAGATTTCTGGGTCATTGGGATCTTTTCCAGGGAAGGTATAACCTGTATAAAAAGAACGGATTACACTTGAACCCGATGGGGACCAATATCCTTACTGGCAGGTTTGCTCAAGCTGTTGCGGAGAGCCTAAACTAAAGTGGCAGAGGGATGGGAAATGGAATGATAGGTTGTTGGTTTACAAGTAGATGTAGTATGGAGTGAGACTGTGAAGAAGGCGAGGCAGGTGATAGGGCAAAATTGCAGGCAGCAGAATGAACAGAATTGTAAATGGGAGTAAAATCAAAACAGGTAATGAATAAAGGACTGAAGGTGTTATATTTGAAAGCATGCAGTGTACAGAATAAGGTAGACGATCTTGTGGCAGAGTTAGAGATTGACAGGTACGACGTTGTGGGCATCACTAACTCATGGGGCTAAAAGAGGAGCTTATGTGATGAACCTCTAGGTTTATCTTGTTGTGGACTGTCATTTTTAAGAGAGAGTGTCTGAGTGACGTTAGCCGCCGGATTTTATGGCTCCTGTTTGATTCTTACAGGGAGAGGGGGGAGAGGGGGGAGAGGGGGGAGAGGGGGGAGAGGGGGGAGAGGGGGGAGAGGGGGGAGAGGGGGGAGAGGGGGGAGAGGGGGGAGAGGGGGGAGAGGGGGGAGAGGGGGGAGAGGGGGGAGAGGGGGGAGAGGGGGGGAGAGGGGGGAGAGGGGGGAGAGGGGGGAGAGGGGGGACTCTGCAGCTTGTTTTGATTTAAGCAACGACACTCACTCACACACAGTCCATCGCAGTTGGAGTCGGACAATGGAAGGTTGGACAATGCAACGACACTGTGATAAGCTACTATTGGTGATAATTCGTAAGTGGATTTGGAACGACGACGGGTAAAACCTACGGTGATTGTTATCCTGTTTACCACCGTGGAACCTGTGGAACACGACATAAAGTTCTTCTCTCGACATTCACCTTGGATTACAAATATCTCTCTCACGTCATTTAATCTGTGGATGAACTGAACTTTCATACCTTACCATCTCAAGATTTTAAGCCTGGTGCCTCCCCTGGTGCTCCCGCTCCTCAAGCTCAATAGTTTGGGAGTTATATTTACTCATATGTATACTCATAACACTGTAAACTTTTGATTATTCTTGTTTAAATTGCTATATTAAGTAGATACTAATAAAGGTAGTTGTTTTAACACCAAAACCAGACTCCAGATGTAGTCTGGTTCACTTAAACCGTTACGGGTACGTAACACTTACCACCTGAGGATACATCTTGCATCGAAAGGAGAGGCAGGTAGGCAGAGGGGGTGGGGTAGTTTCATTGGTAAAAAATGAAATCAAAGAATTAAAAAGAAGTGACATGTGATCAGAAGATATCAAATCATTGTGGCTAGAGGTAAGGGTAGAAAGAACCTGATAGAACTAATATACAGGCCCCCGAACAGTAGCCAGGATGTAGGATATAGAAAAGGCTTGTACCAAGGGCAATGCTACGATATTCATAGGGGATTTCAATATGCAGGTAGATTAGGAAAATTAGTTTGGAACTGGATCACAATATAGGGAATTTGTAGAATGTCTATAAGATGGCTTTTTAGAGCAGCTTGTGGTTGAGCCCACTAGGAGAAAGGCAATTCTGGACTGGGTGTAGTGTAATGAATCTAATTTGATTAGGGAGCTTAAGATAAAGGAACTCCTGGGAGTCCATGATGATAATATGATGGAATTTATGCTGCAGTTTGAGAGGGAAGATAATATCAGATGTATCAGTAAAACAGTGGAGTAAAGGGATTTACAGAGGCATGAGAGAGGAGCTGGCCAAAAGTTGATTGGAAGGAGACAGACAGTAGCAGGGATGAAGGCAGAACAACGATGGCTGAAATTCCTAGGGGTTAAGTCGGAAGGTGCAGGATGATAGATTTCCAAGCTGATGAAGCGCTTTGGAAAGCATTCCAAAGACAGGATGAGGCAACCTTGGCTGCAAAGGAAGTCAGAGAGAGTATAAAACAGAAGGCAACTAAAAAATCTACAAGGACAGAAAAGATGAAATTTGAAGGCTGGTTATCCAAAACTATCAAAGAGAATACCAAGATTTTTTTTCAGATAAAGGCACCCGTTAGTTTGCGAGAGCATGGATCTGCGCCTGGAAAGTCTTCACTCTCCAGGGCGCAGGCCTGGACAAGGTTGTATGGAAGACCGGCAGTTGCCCATGCTGCAAGTCTCCCCTCTCCACAACACTGATGTTGTCCAAGGGAAGGGTATTAGGACTCATACAGCTTGGCACCAGTGTCATGCCTTGCTCAAGGACACAACACGTTTCCTCAGCTGGGGCTCAAACTCACGACCTTCAGATCGCTAGTCGAACACCTTAACCACTTGGCCACATGCCCACTCAGATACATAAAGAGTAAAAGAAAGGGGAGTCTGAATGTTTGAAAATTATGGTGGATAGGTAGTAATGAGGGACAAAGAAATGGCTGATAAATAAGTTGTGCCAGTCTTCACTGTGGAAGACACCAGCAGTATGCCAGAAATGTGAGAGTGTTAGGGGCAGAAGTGAGTGTAGTTGCTATGAAAGAGGAGAAGGTACTTGGGAAGCTGAAAAGTCTGAATGTAGATAAGTTACCTGGACCAGATGGACTATACTTCAGTGTTCTGAAAGAGGTAGCTGAAGAGATTGTGAAGGCATTAGTAATGATCTTTCAAGAATCACTAGATTCTGGAATGGTTCCAGAGGACTGGAAAATTGCAAATGTTAGTCTGCTCTTTAAGTAGGGAGGGAGGCAGATTAAAAAGTAATTATAGGCCAGTTAACCAGACATCAGTGATTGAAAAGATATTGGAGTCTATTATTAAGGACAAAGTTTCAGGGCGCACAATAAAATAGGCGAAAGTCTGAATGGTTTCCTGAGGGGGAAATCTTGCCTGACAAATCTGTTGGAATTCTTTGAGGAAATAATAGGCAGGTTAGATAAAGGAGAGTCAGTGGACGTTGCTTATTTTGGATTTTCAAAAGGCCTTTGATAAGGTGCCACACATGATACTGCCTAACTAGATAACAATCTTGGTATTACAGGAAAGATGCTAGCATGGACAGAAGATTGGCTGACTGGCAGGAGGCAAAGAGTGGGAATAAATGGGGACGTATTCTGGTTGGCTGCTGGTGACAAGTGGTCTTCCACGGGGATTGGTGTTGGGACTGATTCTTTTCACGTTATTTATCAATGATTTGGATGATGAAATTGATGGCTGTGTGGCCAAGCTTGCAGCTGAGACAAAGATAGGTGGTGCAGCAGGTAGTTTTGAGGAAGCAGAAAGTCTGCAGGACTTGGATAGATTGGGAGAATGTGCAAAGAAGTGGCAGATAAATATAGTGTAGGGAAGTATATGTTCATGCACTTTGGTAGAAAGAATAAAGGCATGGACTATTTTCTAAATGGGAGGAAATTCAAAAATCTGCAGTGCAAAGGGACACGGGGGCCCTTGTGTAGGATTCTCTAAAGGTTAATTTGCAAGTTGAGTTGCTCGTGTGGAAGGCAAATGCAATTTTAGCATTCATTTCAAGAGGACTAGTATATAAGAGCAAGGCCGAGACTTTGTAAGGCATTGGTCAGACTGTATTTTGAATATTGTGAGCAGTTTTTGGCATCTTATCTAAGAATAGATGTGCTACCATTGGAGTGGGTCCAGAGGAGGATCGAAAATGATTCTGAGAATGAATGGTCTAAAGTACTAGGGAAGTTTGATGGGTCTGGGCCTGTATTCACTGAAGTTTAGAAAAATGAGGTGGAATCTTATTGAAAACTGTCAAATGTTGAAAGACCTAGATGGAGTGGATCTGGAGAGGATGTTTCCTATTGTGGGAAGAGTCTAGACCAGAGGGAGATGCCTCAGAATAGAGGGACATCCATTTTGAATGGATAGGAGATGGAATTTCTTTAGCTAGAGGATGAAGAATCTGTAGAATTTGTTGCCACAGACAGCTATGGTGGCCAAGTCATCAAGTACATTTAAGAACATAAGACCATAAGACATAGGAGCAGAATTAGGCCATTCAGCCCATTGAGCCTGCTCCGCCATTCTGTCATTGCTGATCCTGAATCCCACTCAACCCCATGCACCTGCCTTCTCGCCATATCCTTTGATGCCCTGATCGATCAGGAAACGATCAGCTTCTGCCTTAAGTATACCCAAAGACTTGGCCTTATAGCAGAGGTTGATAGGTTCTTGGTTAGTCAGGGCATCAAGATTATGGGGGGAAGGCAGGAGAATGGGGTTGAGGTTGAGAAGGATAACAAACCAGACATGATTGAATGGCGGAATATACTTGATGGGCCAAGTGGCCTAATTCTGCTCCTATGACCTATGACTAATCTATCTCACTGCGTTCTTTGCCAGTCATCTGTGCTATCCACAACACCACCAATTTTCATATCATCTGCAGACTTACTTCCCCATCCATCTTCATTTTACTCCAGATCATTTATATACATCACAAGGAGAAAAGTTCCCAGTACAGATCCTGTGGAACACCACTTATCACAAGACCTCCAGCTAGCATAATTTCTTTTGACCATTATCCTCTGTCTTCAATGGTAAGCCGGTTCTGAATGCAAATGATCAAGTCACTATGGATCCCATGCATCTTAATCTTCTGGATGAGCCTCCCATGAGGGATCTTGACAAATTCCATACTAAAATCCATGTAAACAACATCCATAGCTCTACTTTTATCAATAGCCCTCATGACCCTCATCAATAACCCTCAATGACCCTCATCATGACATACATGTGACAAATAAAGCTAATCTAATCAATATTTTAATAACCAGGATTAAATAATTTTACATCATGGGCAAGATATAATTACAAAATACATCTTTCAATGTAGTGTTACTTGAAGTGAACAGATTTCCTCCTTGCAAATTTTCAGGGTGAATGAATTGATGAGTGGGTTATTCACTGGCTGTGAATTTAAACATAGAAGGTAAGGGTATAAATAAACAATTATGTGAAAACACCAGAAATCGGAGCAGAAGTCAACTAAAGGATTTCAGGAGCCTGATCTGTCATTCAACATCACCATTGCTGAATTTCTGCATAATTTCCTTTGTGTTTCCTTCGAGTTAGCAACTGAACATCTATATTCCTCTGAAGGAAAGAAGTCAAAGATTTACAATCCCAGTATTTTCGTTCTTTGTTGTTATTATTCAAGTTCCAAGTTCAAGTTTAATTGTCATTTAACTAGATATGAACACTCATGAATATAGCCAAACAAGACAGTGTTACTCTGGGGCCAAGTTGCAAAATACAGTACTAACAGTCACACACAGCACAAAGCACATATAAGATATATACAAACACAATCACACAAAAAAATATAGTTCAGGTCCCTGAGTCCATGAAAGTTGCAGCAGTCTGCAGTCGAACACAATACAGTTTGTCTTCTACCGAGTGAACACCAGGGGGCAGCACCAACTCCAGTTTGCACTATGCACCACACCACCTCCAGTATTGCATACTGACTTTGCCACCTCTCTCTTGGGTGGCTGTAAACAGGCCACACCACAGCATGAAGCCCAGCCTATGCTACAACCAAACCCACACAGCTCCCCCACTGTCCGCCAGTAAATCAGTGAATCAGTCTTGAAGCATTCCACATAAACAATGTGGAATTGCGATCACAAGAAAAGAGACTAGGACAATCAATCACTGATAGACTGCCCAATGCCTGGACACTTCGACTCCCCCAGTGCCTCTGTGACGCAGGCAGCAGCATAATCCGCACCAAGTCCAGCTTCTTCAGTCTCTCTACCAGCAAGCAGCGTATAGGAGTTGGAATGTTACGGTGAGGTTGTATAAGACATTGGTGAGGCCAAATTTGGGGTATTGTGTGCAGTTTTGGTCACCAAATTACAGGAAGGATATTAATAAGGTTGAAAGAGTGCAGAGAAGGTTTACGAGGATGTTGCCGGGACTTGAGAAACTGAGTTACAGAGAAAGGTTGAATAGGTTAGGACTTTACCCCCTGGAGCGTAGAAGAATGAGGGGAGATTTGATAGAGGTATATAAAATTATGATGGGTATAGATAGAGTGAATGCAAGCAGGCTTTTTCCACTGAGGCAAGGGGAGGAAAAAAACCAGAGAACATGGGTTAAGGGTGAAGAGGGAAAAGTTTAAAGGGAACATTGGGGGGGCTTCTTCACACAGAGAGTGGTGGGAGTGTGGAATGAGCTGCCAGATGAAGTGGTAAATGCGGGCTCACTTTTAACATATAAGAAAAACTTGGACAGGTACATGGATGGGAGGTGTATGGAGGGATATGGTCCAGGTGCAGGTCAGTGGGACTAAGCAGAAAAATGGCTTGGCACAGCCAAGAAGGGCCAAAAGGCCTGTTTCTGTGCTGTAGTGTTTCTATGGTTTCTAAGCATCTTGCTATCGGGGTAGACCTGCAGTTGATGTGTCTTTTGTCTTGGTAATTCTTGGTTTTGTTTTTGGCATGGAAACTGGATTATAAACTAGTTCTGTGCTGCATTAATTTTTGCATGAATTTAGCTACTAAATTATTTTCTTATGTTTCAGTGGACAGCCTTAAACTAAGTGCACTGAGTTTGGTCTTACTGAATTTAGAACCCTACTAAATATTTTGCATTTTTTTCTTTCACCTACATTCAAAGACATAATGACTCTTTGAGATGTTTAGACTCAATCACATGGTTTTTACATACTTTTTTATTTATCTATCTATCTGTCAGAACCATGTATTCTGTGTTGTGCATTTATTACATTTATTATGGTAACTAGTTTCGTCAGTGGGCACGTGGTAAAAGCAAAGGGAATAAGTTAAGTATTCTTGCTTATTTCGTGGCAGTCTGTGGCTTGGGAATGGAGGAGGTCATGTCTTTGCTGACCACTTTAATATTGTTCAATAATGCTTAATTGTATGTTCGTTAATAGGTAATAAAGGATTGAAATAAGGAATTCAACTCTTTGTAACAATTATTTCATTGGAGGTGAGGGTGAGTCATGCAAGTATAACAACCCTCTGGCGTTCGCAGGCTGGAGGCAATAGTTTTGATTTTGGATTAGTTTTTGGAGCTGCACTATCTATATACAGTATCCATCTATTTACTCAGAGATACAGTGCAGAATAGGCCCTTCTGGCTCTTTGAGCTGTGCAACCCAGCAACCCCCGACAATCCTTGTAGAACCCTAACCCAATCACAGGTCGATTCATAACGAACAATTAATCTACTAACCGGTATGTCTTTGGAATGTGGGAGAAAACCAAGGAAAATCATACATTCCATGGGGAGGGCGTACAAACTCCTTACAGAGAATGCAGCTTTGAACTCTGTACTCCAACACCCTGAGCTGTAATTGTGTTGTACCAACTGCTACACCACTGTGGCCTCCAATTGTGATCTTTAATAAATATTTGCTTACCTACCTCACCTTTTTGATTATTATATTTAATATAGTGTATGCTTTTTGTGGTTCTGTAACATAATGCAAAGCATTATCCTGGATATATTCAACAAATTTGCTTTCATTTGGACATGTGCTCATCTGCTTATTCCAAACCGTGTGAAAGCCAAAATCTCCCACTGAAGCCATTCACAGACTACTACAGTGCAGAGGTAGGCCCACCTAGTCTGTGCTAAACTATTATTCTGCCTAGTCCCATTGATCTGCACCTGGACCTTGACCCTCCATATACTTGTCTTAATTTCCCTTAAATGTTGAAATTAAGCCCTCATACACCACTCGCACTGGCAGCTTGTTCCACACTCTAAGTGAAGAAGTGCCCCCTCATTTTCCACTTAACCTTTTCACCTTCCACCCTTAACCCATTCTGACTTTACTGAATGCTATAATGCAAAATGCTGCAACTCTGTAAATAAAAACGACCGAAGAACTGCAAATAATTATCAAGCCAGTCAGCATCTATGAAAACAGAAATAGAATTAATGTTTCAGGTTGATGGCCTGATATCAAAACTAACAATAATTCATTGGGTTTCCTCCAGGTGCTCTGGTTTCCTCCCACATTCTGAAGATATATGGGGTGAGTGAGTTGTGGGAGTGCTATGTTGGTGTCAGAAGTGTGACGACACTTGAGGGCTACCTGTTACCTACTCAGGCTGAGCTGATCATTGACACAAATGACACATTTCACTGTTTTGATATGCAAATGACAAATAAAGCTGTTCTTTGAATCTTTGATCTGAAGCATTAATTCCTCATCATGGTTCAAAGTTCAAAATAAATGTTATTATTAAAGTACAGATGTGTCACCTGAGATTCATTTTCATTTTCTTGTGGACATACTCAACAAATCTATGGAATAATAATTATAACAGAATCAGTGAAAGATCACTCAACTAGGGAATTCAACCAGAGTGCAGAAGACAACCAACTGTACAAAGACAAAAAGAAGAAACAATAATAATAAATACATAAACAACAAATATCGAGAACATGATTTGAGGAGTCCTTGAAGGTGAGTCCATTGGTAGTGAGAACTTTTCAATGATGGGGCCAGTGAAGTTGAGTGAAATTCTCCCCTTTGGTTCAAGAGCCTGATGATTGAGGTGTATTAATTGTTCCTGATCCTGTTGGTGGGAGTCTGAGGCTCTTGTACCTTCTTCTTGATGGCAGTAGCGAGCGGAGAACGTGACCTTTCTACTGAGGTCTGTTGATGGGTGTCGTGTTCCTGCAACAGGGCTCAATGTTTGGAAGCGCTTACCATGATATTAAGAGTCAGAGCTGAAGCTAGTGACAATTTCATTGTCACTCATTGAACCAGAACAGGAGAAATGAATCCAAGCTAATCTCAGTTAGGACCTTTACACCAAAGTGAGTGGGGATTGAAAAGGTAAAGTAGGCAGATGTGAGGAGGTACTTAATGAAATATGGTGTTTCTTCCATTATGAAGATTGAAATTTCAGGATAGAAAATCCTGTTGCAGACCCACAACACATTTCTTGCATGATATGACCTTTTCAAGATTCAAGATTCAAGCTCCAAATTTACTTATCACATGTATAACATATAGCGAAATGCATCTGTATAACATAAATTCCTTTGATGCAGAAAAGAGAATGACGTTCCTTGTTGTTGTATATTGAATAAGTAATAAAGTAATTTGAGTTTTTTTGTGGTTTTCAAAGTCCATTGAGCCTGCTTAGTATCTGAATTTTCCAGACCAGAAACGAAGTCCAAACACAAATGACATTTTGAGCACAAGTGAAATATTTGGAGCGTGATTTGAATATTGAAATAGTTTTCATGCTCAAGAAAGGCAAATGTTTTGCACACTTAGGTGTAACTCCCTTCTTTCTAAAGGGAGACATTTGCATTGACTGCACTAATGGGCAGGAGAAAATATTGACCCCATCTTTGAGAACATTACTTTCTCATCAAAGCAAGAAAAATTGACTCCCAAGTGCCCAAGATTCAATTTGCGGTACAAATATGTTCACATGCCACAAAAGTCTTGAGGGAGTGAAGAACGTGGTATTTCCGAGAAAATTACGTATCACTGATTAAGTAGCTTGGATGCAATTTACTGTAAGTTGACAAATAAATAACATTAGTAATCTTCAGATTCCAGCTTCTGCAATAAAATAATATATCTCCTTACTAAATCTAATAAAAAGACCTTTGAGTGTGAATGTTTATTACAGGTATTAGGTAAAGCTGGGCTTTGTAGAATTCATAAAATAAAACTTTAATAAAAGCATTTAAAAATGTATTGAAAGAGTAAGAAAAGAAATAAGAGCCTGTTCATTTGTAGGACCTACACTATTAAATAAAGGCTTCTGTTTTACCTGCCTTAATATTAAAATGACCTGCCACACTCTATATGGATTAATAATGTCATAACATACCGTCACAATGAATTGTTTTTTAAAAATTGATCAAAAGCTGAATGTGTAATCAGATGTTTCTCTGAATTTCCTGTATTTTTGTTCAGAACTAAATTCTATGCAGGTACTCTGAATAGGAAGGGGATTTTCACCTTCAGAGCACCAATGCTTCCTGCCAGTGCATGGCAATGGACATTGAAGATTCAATAAGTAGGCTGCTTTCTACGTTTTGGAGTATTGTGAGCAGCTTTGGGCCCCTTATCCAAGAAAGGATGTGGGGACATTGGACAGGGTTCCAAGGAAGTTCATGGAAATAATTCTGGCATTGAAAGGCTAATCATATGAGAAGCATTTGATGGCTCTGAGCTTGTATTCACTGGAATTCAGAAGAATGAGTGGTGACCTTATTGAAGCCTATTGAATGTTAAAAGGCCCCAAGTGTTGAGTGGAAATGGAGAGGATATGATTCCAATTGTGGAGGAGTCTAGGACCAGAGGACACAGCCTCAGAATAGAGGGGCTTCCATTTAGAACAGAGCTGAAGAGAAGCTTCTTTGGCCAGGAAGTGCTGAATCTGGAATTCTTTGCCACAGGCAGCTGTGGAAGCCAAGCCATTGGGTATATTTAAGGTATAGGCTGATAGATTCTTGATTAGTCAGGGCATGAAGGGATATTGGGAGAAGGCAGGAGATTGGTACTGAGAGGAAAAATGGATCAGCTATGACAAAATGGTGGAGCAGACTTGATGGGCCAAATGGCCCAATTCTGCTCCTATATCTTCTGGTCGTATTGTCTTTTTACCGAAAAAAAGCATAGGACATACAAAAGTACAACACAGAAACAGACCCTTTAGTCCATAATGTTGTGTTGAACTAATCTGACTGGTAGTTAAAAGCCGACTAAACTACCCCTTTTTCCTGTACAAGTCTATATCCCTCTATTCTCTGCATATTCAAAGTTCAAAGTAAATTTATTATCAGAGTACATATATTTCATCATATATTAACCATGAGATTCATGTTCTTACAGGTGTTCACAGTAGAACTAAGAAATACAATAGAATAAATGAAAAACTGTTCCTCAAGATGGCGCCAGAGAACAACACGACTAATGACAACGTCCGGCAGATAGTTCATGAAACTATTTCTTTTACTTCTTTTTTCAAATATGATTCTACCACTAAGCTGTGTGTGATTGGAACCTGTAATTTACAGTTTGACGGTGTGTTTCTGGACTGATTGAGCAATCTGGCATTGTGCTGTCTCTGAGGGTGTTCACTGAGATCTGGAGTGGATTGTGCTGCGTGGAGCCCTGGAAGCCTGGGGGCAGGGTGCAAGCCCATGATCAACGCCATTGCTTCTCTCCAACTGAGGCATTGGAGCAATGTTAGAGTCGATGAGGATGAAAGTGGAGGGTGGCTGGGTGCTCGACCTGTCTTCCTCTTGCTCTCGCTAGCTGCTGCCTGAGAAAAGTGCAGAAATCTTGTGGTCTGCATTGCAAGGAATGATCAGGAAAGCTATGGACTCATTTGGGGGACTTTGAGGTTCATGGTGCATGTGTTCCTCGATTCTGTTCACCCTTTTCTCATGCTGTTTTTGAGCAGTTGGATCGGTGTGATCAATAAGGTCCATAGAAACCATAGAAACTACAGCACAGAAACAGGCCTTTTGGCCCTTCTTGGCTGTGCCGAACCATTTTCTGCCTAGTCCTACTGACCTGCACATGGACCATATCCCTCCATACACCTCCCATCCATGTATCTGTCCAATTTATTCTTAAATGTTAAAAAAGAACCCACATTTACCACCTCGTCTGGCAACTCATTCCATACTCCCACCACTCTGTGTGAAGAAGCCCCCCCTAATATTCCCTTTAAACTTTTCCCCCCTCACCCTTAACCCATGTCCTCTGGTTTATTTCTCCCCTTGCCTCAGTGGAAAAAGCCTGCTTGCATTCACTCTTCTATACCCATCATAATTTTATATACCTCTATCAAATCTCCCCTCATTCTTTTAAGCTCCAGGGTATAAAGTCCTAACCTATTCAACCTTTCTCTGTAACTGAGTTTCTCAAGTCCCGGCAACATCCAGACCACATCGTCCGTGGTGCATCAGCAAAGAATGCTTTGCCCTTTGGTCTGCATTGGCTAGCAGTGCGACACAGAACTAAACTAAATTGAATACTACCTGGTTTGATGCTCGATATCCCTTGTTTTGCCTGCTTGCTTTTTGCCATTTGTGCAATTTGTTCCTTTATCGCACATTGGGTGCTTGCTGTTTTCCTGAACAGGTTCTGTGGTGTTCCTTTGTTCTGCAGCCGCCTCCGGGAGGACAAATCTCAGAGTTGCATTCTCTATGCATACTTCAATAATAAATGTACATTGGACCTTTGGATCTTTGAAACTGCACACAAAGACTGAAAAGCAACAACCCAAAAAAGAGAGACTGAGGAAATACAGTAAGTAATTAAATATATAAACAACAGCGGGGACATGACTTGCAGAGTCTTTGAAAGTGAGCTCACAGGTTGTGGAATCAGTTCAGTATTGAGGTGAGTGAAGTTATCCATGCCGGTTCAGGAACCGAATGGTTGTAGGGTAAGAACTGTTCCTGAACCTGGTGATGTGGCCCCAAGGCTCCTGTACCTCCTTGCCAATGGCAGCAGTGAGAAGAGAGTGTGGCCTGTCGAAGAGTCACCAGAATCCCTCTGTTGTATTTGTCTGCACTCCCACCCAAGGTAGTTCATACGAGGAACCTACCACACTCTGTGTAAAAAATCAGCTGCCAATGCACATCTTTGAATTTACTCCCTCTCACATAAGTGCAAGCCCTTTAGTATATGACATTTCAACCCTGAGAAAAAAAGATGCTAGCTGCTTGATCAATCTACACCTCTCATTACCTTATTAACTTCTCAGTCTCCACTGCTCCAGAGAAAACAACCCAACTTTGTCTCATTATAACACATGGCCTCTAATCCAGGCAGCATCCTGGCAAACCTCTTCTGTACCCTCTCCAAAGCCTCCACCTCTTTCCAATAACAGGGTGACCAGGTTTGAATGCAATACTCCAGGTAAGACCATAAGATAGAGGAGCAGAATTAGGCCATTTGGCCCATCGAGTCTTCTCCACCATTTCACTATGGCTCATTTATTTTCCCTCTCAGCCCCAATCTCCTGCCTTCTCCCTGTATCCTTTCATGCTCTGACCAATCAAGAATCTATCAACTTCTGATTTAAATATATTTAAAGACTTGGCCTTCACAGTCGCCTGTAGCAATGAAATCCACAGATTCCCCACCATCTGGCTAAAGAAGTTCCTCCTCATCTCCAATCAATCAAAGACGCCCCTCTGTTCTGAGGTTGTGTCCTCTGGACTTAGACTCTCCTACCATAGGAAACATCCTTTCCACGTCCACTTAATGCCTTTCAATGTTCAATAGGTGTCAATTAGGTCACCCCTCATTCATCTGAATTCTAGTGAATACAGTTCCAGAGCCATCAATGCTCTTCCTATGATATACTAATCAATCCTGGCACCATTTTTTGCGAACCTCCTTTGAATCCTTTCCATTTCAGCACATCCTTTCTCAGATAAGAGGCCCAAAATTGCTCACAATACTCCCAGTGAGGCTTCACCTGTGCTTTATAAAGCCTCGACGTAACACCCTTGCTTTTGTATTCCAGTCCTCTTGAAATGAATGCCAACAGCACATTTGCCTTAGTCACCACTGCCTGAACTTAGACATAGAATAGTACAGCACAGTACAGGCCCTTCGGCCCACAATGTTGTGCCGACCCTCAAACCCTGCCTCCCATATAAGCCCCCACCTTAGATTCCTCCATATACCTGTCTAGTAGTCTCTTAAACTTCACTAGTGTATCTGCCTCCACCACTGACTCAGACAGTGCATTCCACGCACCAACCACTCTCTGAGTAAAAAACCTTCCTCTAATATCCCCCTTGAACTTCCCACCCCTCACATTAAAGCCATGTCCTCTTGTATTGAGCAGTGGTGCCCTGGGGAAGAGGCGCTGGCTAGCCACTCTATCTATTCCTCTTAATATCTTGTACACCTCTATCATGTCTCCTCTCATCCTCCTTCTCTCCAAAGAGTAAAGCCCCAGCTCCCTTAATCTCTGATCATAATGCATACTCTCTAAACCAGGCAGCATCCTGGTAAATCTCTGTACCCTTTCCAATGCTTCCACATCCTTCCTATAGTGAGGTGACCAGAAGTGGACACAGTACTCCAAGTGTGGCCTAACCAGAGTTTTATAGAGCTGCATCATTACATCACGACTCTTAAACTCTATCCCTCAACTTATGAAAGCTAACACCCCATAAGCTTTCTTAACTACCCTGTGAGGCAACTTTCAGGGATGTGTGGACATGTACCCCGAGATCCCTCTGCTCCTCCACACTACCAAGTATCCTGCCATTTACTTTGTACTCTGCCTTGGAGTTTGTCCTTCCAAAGTGTAGCACCACACACTTCTCCAGGTTGAACTCCATCTGCCACTTCTCAGCCCACTTCTGCATCCTATCAATGTCTCTCTGCAATCTTTGACAATCCTCTACACTATCCACAACACCACCAACCTTTGTGTCATCTGCAAACTTGCCAACCCACCCTTCTACCCCCACATCCAGGTCATTAATAAAAATCACGAAAAGTAGTGGTCCCAGAACAGATCCTTGTGGGACACCACCAGTCACAATCCTCCAATCTGAATGTACTCCCTCCACCACCACCCTCTGCCTTCTGCAGGCAAGCCAATTCTGAATCCACCTGGCCAAACTTCCCTGGATCCCATGCCTTCTAACTTTCTGAATAAGCCTACCATGTGGAACCTTGTCAAATGCCTTACTAAAATCCATATAGATCACATCCACTGCACTACCCTCATCTATATGCCTGGTCACCTCCTCAAAGAACTCTATCAGGCTTGTCAGACATGATCTGCCCTTCACAAAGCCATGCTGACTGTCCCTGATCAGACCATGATTCTCTAAATGCCTGTAGATCCTATCTCTAAGAATCTTTTCCAACAGCTTTCCCACCACAGACGTAAGGCTCACTGGTCTATAATTACCCGGACTATCCCTACTACCTTTTTTTGAACAAGAGAACAACATTCGCCTCCCTCCAATCCTCTGGTACCATTAACTTACAAATTAACTTACAAATTAATCCTTTAGGGAATCCTGCACAAGGACTCCCAAGTCCCATTGCAAATCAGATATGTTAATTGGTTCTCCATTTGGAAAATGCACTGGCTTTTATTTTTTCTAACAAAGTACATAACCATACATTTCTCAACACTGTATTCCATCTGCCAGTTCTTTGTCCATAAGACACAACCTAGACTAAGACAAGACTGAAGAACAGAATTAGGCCATTCGGCCAATTGAGTCTGCTCCACCATTCCATCATGGCTAATCCCAGATCCCACTCTACCCCATACATCTACCTTCTCGCCATAACCTTTGATTCTCTGACCAATCAGGAAACTATCAACTTCCACTTTAAATATACCCATGACTTGGCCTCCACTGCAGTCTGTGGCAGAGCATTCCACAGATTCACTTCTCTCTGGTTAAAAAAATTCCTCCTTACCTCTGTTCTAAAAGGTTGCCTCTAGTTCTGGATACCTCCACCATTGGAAGTATTCTCTCCACATCCTCCTTATCTAGTCCTTGCAACATTCAGTAGGTTTCAATGAGATCCCCGCCCTACTCATCTAAATTCCAATGAGCACAGGCCCAAAGCTGCCAAACGCTCCTCATATGTTAACCCCTTCATTCCAGGAATCACCATTGTGAACATCCCTTGGATTTTCTGCAATGACAACACAACATTTCTGAGATATGGAGCCCAAAACTGTTGACAATACTCCAAGTGTGGCCTGATTAGTGTCTTATAAAGGCTCAGGATTATCTCCTTGCTTTTACATTCGATTCCCCTTGAAATAAATGCCAACATTGCATTTGCCTTCTTTACCACAGACTCAACCTGTAAATTAACCTCGTGGGTGTCTTACGTGAGGACTCTGAAGTCCCTCTGTACCTCTGATGTTTGAATTCTCTACCTATTTAGATAATAGTCCACACTATTGTTCCTTTTACCAAAATGCATTATCATACATTTCCCAACACTATATTCCATCTGCCACTTTTTTGCTCATTCTTCCAATTTGTCTAATTCCTGCTGCAATCACAATGCTTCCCCAGCACCACCAACTCCTCCACCTATTTTCGTATCATCCACAAATTTTACCACAAGGCCGTCAATTCCATTATCTAAATTACTGACAAACAATGTGAAAATTAGCAGTTCCAATACTGACCCCTGAGGAACAGCACTAGTCACTGGCAGCCAACCAGAAAAGGCCCCTTTTATTCCCATTTGCTACCTCCTGCCTGTCAGCCATTCCTCTATCCATGCCAGTGTCTTTCCTAAAATGTCATAGGATTTTATCTTGTTAAGCAGCCTCAAGAATGGCACCTTATAAAATGCCTTCTGAAAATCCAGGTAAATGACACCTACTGCCTCTCCTTGCTACTTCCTCGAAGAACTCTAACAGATTTGTCAGGCAAGATATCTCTTTACAGAAACCATGCTGACTTTGACTTATTTTATCATTGGTCTCCAAGTACCCTGAAACCTCATCCTTAACACTTTCCCAACCACTGATGTTGAACTAACTGGCCTATAATTTCCTTTCTTTTGCCTTCCTCCTTTCTTAAAGAGTGGAGTGACATTTTTAATCTTCCAAAACTATAACAGAATCAAGTGATTCTTGAAAGATCATGACCAATGCATACATTATCTCTTCAGCAACCTCTCTCAGGACTCTGGGATGTAGTTCATCTGGTCCAGGTGACTTATCCACCTTAAGACCTTTCCAGATTGCCGAGCATTTTATCCTTTATAATAGCAATGGCATTTGCTTCTGCTCCCTGACACTCACGGACCTCTGACACATTGCAAGTGTTTTCCACAGTGAAGACAAATGCAAAGTACTCATTAATTTAATCTGCCATTTCTTTATACCCTATTACTACCTCACCAGCATCATTTTCCAGTGGTCCTATATTAACTCCTACCTCCCTTTTACTCATTGCATTACTGGAAAAAAACTTATTATTGGTTAGTTTGACCTTATATTTGATCTTTGCCCTTCTTACAGCTTTTTTGGTTGCCTTTTGTTGGGTTTTAAAAGCTTCCCAACCATCCAACTTCCCACTCACTTTTCCTACCTTATATGCCCTTTCTTTGGTTTTGATGAGGTCCTTAACTTCCCTGTCAGCTGTGTTTGCCTACCCCTGCCATTTGAGAACTTCTTGTTCTGTGGGACATAACTATCCCGTGTCTCATGAACTATTCCCAGAAATTTCAACCACCTTGGCTCCGGTCGGGTCTTTTTACACTTACATTTTCTTAGCTCTTTCCACAATGATTCAATGTCATCTGAACCTATGACACCTCTTTTTAATGACTTAATTTCATTTTTTACCAACAGAGCCACATCTCTCCCTCTACCTGCCTGTTTGTCCTTTGGTACAATGTGTATCCTTGAATATTATGCTCTCTGCTATAATCTTCTTTCAGCCTTGATTCAGTGATGCCTACAACATCATGCCTGTGTTTTGCGGTCTAACTTGAAGTTTATAAATCTGCAAAATAACTTCCCAACTCTTGAACTCAGTGACTCAAATAATAAAGGCAAGCCTGTCATATTGCTTTTTTACTGTCATAGCCAATTCGAGTCATAGAGTTGTAGATTAGTACAGCACAGAAAGTGCCCTTTTACCCATCGAGTTTGTGCCAGACCATTTAAACTGCCTACTCTGATCGACCTGAACTAGGAACATAGCCCTTCATACATTTTGCATCCTTGTACCTATACACTCTTAAATGTTGCAGTCAAGCTCACATGCACCACTTGTGCTGGCAGCTCATTCCACACTCTTATGACCCTCTGGGTGAAGAAGTTTCCCCGCAGGTTTCCTTTAAACATCTCACCTTTCACCCTTAACCCCTGACCTCCAGTTATAGTTCCACCCAACCTCAATGAAAAATGCTGGCTTGCATTTACCCGTTTTATACCTCTCATAATTTTGTATCATCATCATCATCATCATCATCATCAGGTGCCATGCCTAGTTTGAGCTTTGACTGCCATGGCCCACACACTCCTGTTTCGGGTCAAGTGGATCAATTCATTGGTATTCATTTCCAGTTCTCTGGCTGCTGTCTCCATCATCATTTGTCTTTGTCTTCCTCTTGCTTTCTTCCCTTCAATCTTTCCCATAATTACCGTGCATTCTAACTCCTCTTTCACATGTCCAATGAAGTTACGTTGCCTTTTCATGATCTCATACATTATTTCTCTTTTTGTATTTGCTCTGTTCATGACATCCTCGTTAGATATTCATTTTGTCTTTGATATTCTTTGCATCCTCCTCAAAAACTACATCTCTGCTGCTACAATTCATTTCCTCATGTTACAAGATATTGTCCAGCATTCTGAGCCATATAACATAACTGGATAAACGTAGCATTTCAGTACTCTGAAGCAGGTTGTCATGCCTAGTTTATTCAATTATGTGAAGAAAAAAAGGATGACAGGAGTGAAGGTAGGACCGATTAGATATAAAGGTGGGAAGATGTGCCTGGAGGCTGTGGACGTGAGCGAGGTCCTCAATGAATACTTCTCTTCGGTATTCACCAATGAGAGGGAACTTGATGATGGTGAGGACAATATGAGTGAGGTTGATGTTCAAGAGCATGTTGATATTAAGGGAGAGGAGGTGTTGGAGTTGTTAAAATACATTAAGACAGATAAGTCCCCGGGACCTGATGGAATATTCCCCAGGCTGCTCCACGAGGTGAGAGAAGAGATTGCTGAGCCTCTGGCTAGGATCTTTATGTCCTCTTTGTCCACAGGAATGGTACCGGAGGATTGGAGGGAGGCGAATGTTGTCCCCTTGTTCAAAAAAGGTAATAGGGATAGTCCGGGTAATTATAGACCAGTGAGCCTTATGTCTGTGGTGGGAGAGCTGTTGGAAAAGATTCTTAGAGATAGGATCTATAGACATTTAGAGAATTATGGTCTGATCAGGGACAGTCAGCATGGCTTTGTGAAGGGCAGATCGTGTCTAACAAGCCTGATAGAATTCTTTGAGGAGGTGACCAGGCATATAGATGAGGGTAGTGCAGTGGATGTGATCTATATGGATTTTAGTAAGGCATTTGACAAGGTTCCACATGGTAGGCTTATTCAGAAAGTTAGAAGGCATGGGATCCAGGGAAGTTTGGCCAGGTGGATTCAGAATTGGCTTGCCTGCAGAAGGCAGAGGGTGGTGGTGGAGGGAGTACATTCAGATTGGAGGATTGTGACTAGTGGTGTCCCACAAGGATCTGTTCTGGGACCTCTACTTTTCGTGATTTTTATTAACGGCCTGGATGTGGGGGTAGAAGGGTGGGTTGGCAAGTATGCAGACGACACAAAGGTTGGTGGTGTTGTAGATAGTGTAGAGGATTGTCAAAGAGTGTAGAGAGACATTGATAGGATGCAGAAGTGGGCTGAGAAGTGGCAGATGGAGTTCAACCCGGAGAAGTGTGAGGTGGTACACTTTGGAAGGACAAACTCCAAGGCAGAGTACAAAGTAAATGGCAGGATGCTTGGTAGTGTGGAGGAGCAGAGGGATCTCGGGGTACATGTCCACAGATCCCTGAAAGTTGCCTCACAGGTGGATAGGGTAGTTAAGAAAGCTTATGGGGTGTTAGCTTTCATAAGTTGAGGGATAGAGTTTAAGAGTCGCAATGTAATGATACAGCTCTATAAAACTCTGGTTAGGCCACACTTGGAGTACTGTGTCCAGTTCTGGTCACCTCACTATAGGAAGGATGTGGAAGCATTGAAAAGGGTACAGAGGAGATTTACCAGGATGCTGCCTGGTTTAGAAAGTATGCATTATGATCAGAGATTAAGGGAGCTAGGGCTTTACTGTTTGGAGAGAAGGAGGATGAGAGGAGACATGATAGAGGTGTACAAGATAATAAGAGGAATAGATAGAGTGGATAGCCAGCACCTCTTCCCCAGGGCACCACTGCTCAATACAAGAGGACATGGCTTTAAGGTAAGGGGTGGGAAGTTCAAGGGGGATATTAGAGGAAGGTTTTTTACTCAGAGAGTGGTTTGTGCGTGGAATGCACTGCCTGAGTCAGTAGTGGAGGCAGATACACTAGTGAAGTTTAAGAGACTACTAGACAGGTATATGGAAGAATTTAAAGTGGGGGCTTATATGGGAGGCAGGGTTTGAAGGTCGGCACAACATTGTGGGCCGAAGGGCCTGTACTGTGCTGTACTATTCTATGTTCTATGTTCTATGTTCTATGTTAGTATTGGTCAGCATACTGTTCATTCTCATAAAGGTGTCTTTTGCCATCCCTATTCTTCTTTTGTATACCTCTATCAAATTTCCTCTCTATTTTCTACATTCAAAAGAATACAGTCCTAACCTATTTAATCTCTCCATCTACTCTTTCAACCTTATTTGCATCTTTCCTGTAGGTAACCAAATCTGCACACAATACTCCAAATTAGGATTTACCAGTGTCTTTTACAACTTCAACATGATTCTGCAGAGACTTTCAGGGAATTAGTTACTTGGAGCCCAAGATATTGTTGCTTTGCAGATCAGTGCTGTTAAGACCCTGCAATTACCTATGTATGTGCCCTTTACAATTGATCTCCCAATCTGTTCACATTTGGTCAGATTAAACTTTGTCTGCACTTTCTCCTTCCATATTAAGAAGGCATACAGTGTACTGGCCTTCATCAACCGTGGGACTGAGTTCAAGAGCGGAGAGGTAATGTTGCAGCTATATAGGACCCTGGTCAGACCCCACTTGGAGTACTGTGCTCAGTACTGGTCACCTTACTACAGGAAGGATGTAGAAACTATAGAAAGGGTGCAGAGGAGATTTACAAGGATGTTGCCTGGATTGAGGAGCATGTCTTATGAGTATAGGTTGAATGAACTTGGCCTTTTCTCCTTGGAGTGATGGAGGATGAGAGCTGACCTGATAGAGGTGTACAAGATAATGAGAGGCATTGATCATGTGGATAGTCAGAGGCTGTTTCCCAGAGCTGAAATGACAAATACGAGAGGGCACAGTTTTAAGGTGCTTTGAAGTAGGTACAGAGGAGATGTCAGGGTTAAGTTTTTTACTCAGAGTTTTGAGTGTGTGGAATGGGCTGCCAGCGACGGTGGTGGAGGCGGATACGAGAGGGTCTTTTAAGAGACTCCTGGACAGGTACTGTATGACATTCATGAATCAATTCCAAATCCAATTCCAACTCCCATAGTCTGGAAAGACTTCAAATGCATTTTCCTATTTTTAATGGGACAGCACATTAATGGATTGACACATGGAATTATGACGTTATAGCAATTAATGAAACTTGGCTGCAGGAGGGGCAGGACTGGCAGCTTAATATTCCAGGGTTCCGATGTTTCAGATGTGATCGAGGCAGAGGAATGAAAGGTGGTGGGGGGGGTGGGTAGCATTGCTTGTCAGGGAAAATGTTACAGCAGTGCTCAGGCAGCACAGATTAGAGGGCTCACCACAAAACCAGTACCAGCCCACTGACAGTGGTTTTACAATCCCTCCATAACAGATAACGTACTCAAGCTATCATAAAGACTGAGGTGATAATCAGTCGGCATTAATGCTCAGTCCTCTGAGGTCAGTCCAAAGAGCAGGTGTGAGCTGTCACTCTAGGCAAGGCCAGGTTGTCATTACTGTTTCCAAACCACCACAGTCTGAGTATCTCAACTGGAGAAGACCATTATTCCAGACAACAATCAAAGGATTAAGAATATCTGAATGTGAAACAAACCATGTGGATTTCAAGTAGGAAATACCGATGGGTGTTGTGGTTTAAATAGGCTTGTTCAGACTTTAAAGACTAGAAGTCATGGGTTAAGGGTGAAATGTGAACAATTTAAGGGGAACATGGGAGGACACTACACTCTGAGGCTGGTGAGTGTGTGGAACGAACCCTCAGAGCAAGTGTTGTGTGCCAGCTTGAATTCAACGTTGAAGAGAAGTTTGCATGGACACATGGAGCCTATGCTTCTGGTGCAATTCGAAGGGAGGAGGCAATTTAAATGATTCAGCGTGGACTAGATGGGCCGAAGGGCCTGTTTCTGTGCTGTACTTTTCTATGACTCTTTGATTCTACAAAGAAAGATTTTTGAAGTATTATTTTGTCCATTCATGCGGGTGTTATATCATCACCACTTCCCCTGAATCAGCCCTTATAGTTTTATTGTTAGTCAGCTGCGTTCACTGCTTTTCATTACATCTCAGAGGTTTATTTATTTTTCTATTGTTTTCATGCAGCAGTTTTTCTGACAGTCTCTGGGCCATGGTCATTACAGGGAGTAATTTTCACAAGTTCTTCATGTTGTGTATTTAATATTTCAATAATATTTGAGAAATCTTGGATACGTATTGGTTGATAAAGCATTTATGTTCATTTAAATAATTAATTACAGGTTATAGGTATAAATACATGAATTGCATAAGTCATCATGCTACCACGACACGTGTGCTCCTCACTTAAAGTAAACACGAAGTTAGACCTGCATTTCAGGACTCTCATGCCTTCCTTTGAATTTATTTAATGTTTTGAAGTTACAGAACTTAACAGTTCACATTTCTATCAACCAGAAAACACAAGAAATCCCTTCACCTCTTTTGGTCTCCTTCTCCATTCCTATCTCAAACATCAGTTCACCTCATGCTTGTGTAATCCCTCCCTTCATTATCATTAACAAAGTCTTCTTCCCAGCCAATAACTCCATCCTTTTCTTTCATAACTATCCAGATCTGAATAAAGCTGTTTGGAACCTTGCAATCGAAGCAACAGAGAGTAGGAAACGAACAAAGGTTTGGATGATTTAAACACCGGGCAAGATTGCAAAGGTCAGGGTGTTGGGGCTGAAGGTGAGGGAGGGGCCAGTTCAGCTCGCTGCTCCACGAGGTTTACCAGTCTCTGCGTTGAACTGAGACTATGGCCTGCAACTAACAGGCTACTGAATCAGCTGCAGTGACAAACTAGCTTCATAGCTGTGAAATTGCTTCCGTGAACTTCAGTTCTGAATGTCATTTGCTTACTTTTATTGTTTGCACAATTTGTTTTTTTTCTGTACATTGTGTGTTTGATAGTCTTTCTTTAGTGGGTTCTGTTGGGTTTCTTCGTTTTGTGGCCATTATAAGGAGATGAATCTCAAGATGGTGCATTGCATACATACTTTGATAATAAATGTACTTTGAACTTTGAAACACTGGATACAGGACGAACTTTAAATTACACAATTATCCATTGAAATAAATGCCCATTTCTCCCATTGAAGTTGCCAGTGCAGCCTATGCAAGTGGGGGAACTCAGCAGGTGAGGTAGCATCAATGAAAAGGAATTAAGAGTTGATGTTTCAGGCCCAGAGCCTTTATCAGAACCAGGTTATATAACCCCAAGTTATAGAGCTGCAATATCACCTCACAGCTCTTGAATTCAATTCCCACAACTGATAAAGGCCAACACACCATACGCCTGCTTAATCACCCTATCAACTCAGTGACTTTGAGGATCTATGGGCATGGATGCCAAGATCCCTCTTTTCCTCCACGCTGCTAAGAATCCTGTGTGGAGTTTGCACACTCTTCCTGTGACAATATGGATTTCCTCTGGGTGCTCTGCTTTCCTGCCCTGTCCTGAAGGGATGCTGGTTAGCAGCTTAATTGGCTATTGTACACTCAGTGGCCACTTTATTAGGTACACCTGCTCGTCAATGTAAATATCTAACCAGCAACTCATTGCATAAAAGCATGCAGACATGGTCAAGAGGTTTAGTTGTTGTTCACACCAGACGGGGATGAAATGTGACCTAAGTAACTTTGGCAGTGAGTTGATGGTTGGTGCTAGACAGGGTGGCCTGATGATCTCATAAATACAACACTAAATTGAACTGAACATTCCTAGACTGCTTCAAAGACTGCGGTTTGATGTTTAATATTCTGTGTGTTATTCACTCTTTTTTTGCTGTTTGCATGATTTGTTTATTTTTGTGTGTGTATTGGGTGTTTGATATTTTCCTTGAACGGGTTACATGATGGTTCTTGCTTTCATGGCTGCCTGAGGGGAGACCAACTTCAGGGTTGTATACTGCATACATATTTTGATAACTGCACTTTGAATCTTTGAACTTTGATTTTCGCACACAACATAAGAGTTTACAGAGAACGGTGGAAAACAAAAAAAAAAAATCCAGTGAGCAGCAATTCTGTGTTAATGAGAGAGATGAAGGGAAATGGCCAAACTGGTTCAAGCTGACAGGAAGGTGACAATGACTCAAATAACCACGCGTTACAACAGTGGTGTGCAGGAGAGCATCTCAGAATGCACAGCACGTTGAACCCTGAAGTGGACGGGCTATGGCACGAACATACACTCAGTGTATATTGAGCGCACATTGCCCAAAGTCAAGTCTGGGGAGGGTTGATGGAACTCCGGTGAGAATACAATGTAATTGACACAAGATTAATGTAAATGTGAGCCATATATCAGTGCAGACTCAGTGGACTGGGGACCAGTTTACTCTGTGTCTGACATTGCAACTCGTTCTGCTCCACTTGCTTTACCTCAGGTGGGAAATCATATCCATCACTTCAAATTACGTGTGTGATCTGAACTAAGGAAAGAAGAGACACAGCATCACAGGAAACAAAAAAAAACAAATTGGGACAATTTGAATTAATTCACAGCCTAATTTAATTCATCTCAGTCTTGCTCACACGTGAATGCACTTATCCTATTAATAAACTAAAGACGTGATGTAATGTACACTCAGGGGAATACTCTTAATTTCTTCCGTGCATGCATATACCACTTCCTTATTGCTTCAAAGCCAAGTGTCAGCAATTAGAATAACAATGATCATTTGCATTGAAATAATGGCATTTAAATGAATCACTGTTTTCAATGTTAGAGTAATTTATTTTTGTGACAGTGAACTGGGGCATAAAATATCTCAGCTCATTTTCTCTCCAGAAGGTGAGGTGTCACAGTTTGGGAGAACGCTTTGACCTCTTTTCATGGTGAAAAGAAGAAAAGAAGAAATATAAAAAAGGTGAAAACAGAGAAATATTTCATATTCCTGAAATGGTAATTGAAACGACCTTGTATGGGATATATATGTATGTATGTGACCACTTTATTAGGTACACCTGCACACTTGCTCGTTAATGTAAATATTTAATCAGCAAATCATGTGGCAGCAACTCAATGCATATAAGTATGTAGACATGGTCAAGCAGTTCAGTTGTTGTTCAGATCAAACATCAGACTGGGGAAGAAATGTGTTCTAAATGGCCTTGACCATGGAATGATTGTTGGTGCCCAGATGGGTTGGTATATATATCTCAGAAACATCCCATCTCCTGGGATTTTTATGCACAACAGTCTCTGAAGCACAGGTTCCCAACCTGAGTTCTACAGACACCTTGGTTAAAGGTATTGGTCCATTGCATAAAAAAGGTAGAGAACCCTCTTCTAGTGTGAAAAACCATTGCAGCTCTGTGGGTGAAAATGCCTTTTTAATGAGAGATGTCAGAGGAGAATGATTCAAGCTGACAGGAAGGTGAACATACACATAGAACATAGAACATAGAATAGTACAGCACAGTACAGGCCCTTCAGCCCACAATGTTGTGCCAACCCTCAAACCCTGCCTCCCATATAAGCCCCCAATTTAAATTCCTTCATATACCTGTCTAGTAGTCTCTTAAACTTCATTAGTGTATCTGCCTCCACCACTGACTCAGGCAGTGCATTCCATGCACCAACCACTCTCTGAGTAAAAAACCTTCCTCTAATATCCCCCTTGAACTTTCCACCCCTTACCTTAAAGCCATGTCCTCTTGTATTGAGCAGAGGGGAAGAGGCGCTGGCTATCCACTCTATCTATTCCTCTTAATATCTTGTACACCTCTATCATGTCTCCTCTCATCCTCCTTCTCTCCAAAGAGTAAAGCCCTAGCTCCCTTATTCTCTGATCATAATGCATACTCTCTAAACCAGACAGCATCCTGGTAAATCTCCTCTGTACCCTTTCCAATGCTTCCACATCCTTCCTATAGTGAGGTGACCAGAACTGGACACAGTACTCCAAGTGTGGCCTAACCAGAGTTTTATAGAGCTGCATCATTACATCGTGACTCTTAAACTCTATCCCTTGACTTATGAAAGCTAACACCCCATAAGCTTTCTTAACTACCCTATCTACCTCTGAGTCAACTTTCAGGGAACTGTTGACATGTATCCCCAAGTCCCTCTGCTCCTCCACAGCACCAAGTATCCTGCCATGTATAGATTGTGCAAGTGCAAAGTAGCGTGAGCCTAGAATTAGATATCATAGTTTAATTGTGAAAGATGAAATATTCAAGGAAAACCTGGGAGGAGTTTCTTCACTTAGAGAGTGGTGAGAGTGTGGAATGAACTGCCAGCTGAAGTTGTGCATGTGGGTCCAATTTCAACATTTAAGAGAAATTTGGATAGATACATGGATGGGAAGGGTATTGAGGGTTATAGTCTGGGTGCAGGTTGATGTCCTGGGTATGACTCTAAACTGCAACCAATGATGAGGCTTTGAGTGGGGTCTTTCAGAGCTTTGGGGAAAGTGGAGTTGCCCGTTAGTCATTCATTGCTCCCAGGGCCGCTCTGACCCAGAACGGTAGCACCTGCAAGGATTCCTGCTCAGGATACGAGCGAAGGCCAGCGGCAGATCTGGCAGGTTCAGTAACTGAACTTATGACGGAGAAGGCGAATGAGGTAGGACCTTAAATGTCAACGGCTATAGAATAGGCGGATGAAAAATTGGGAAAAGAAATAGCGATTTCTTTAGTTCGCCCAATGGTAGGCAATAGCAAACCACCGTTACTATTTGCTAAGAAAACCATGGTCAAACTCACAAAATGTATCACACAACAGCGTCAAGAGGATCTTCGAGACAATTCTGAAGATGCTTCTCTCGGTAAGGTTGATTCTGGTCAGCAGGGGATCCCCAACCATCATCAAGCTACTGCTCATAAAATTCAAGTAACACAAAAGAAAATTATTGCCACTTGGAATATAAGAACCTTATATCAAGCAGGAAGATTGGACAATGTGATAAATGAAATGGAAAGACTAAAGATTAACATCATGGGAATTAGCAAAGTTCATTGGATAGGTGCTGGAAAATATCAGAATAGAAATAAAATGTTAATTTATTCTTGTGGAACATCCTATACTAATGTAGCAGGAATTCTTATGGATGAAAACATGGCAAAAAGTGTTTTAGGACATTGGGCAACATCAGAAAGAGTGCTCCTTGTTAGATTCAGAGGACAACCATTTGACTTAGCAGCTATATGGGTATATGCACCAACAACAGATGGAACAAATGAAGATATAGATAAATTCTATGAAGAGCTTGAACAAGCAAAGAATGGATGCAAATCTCAAGATATTGTTATCGTCATGGGAGATCTAAATGCTAAAGTAGGACAAGGTGCTGATGGAAATACCATAGGAAAATTTGGACTAGGGAGAAAAATGAAAGAGGTGAGAAATGGGTCGAATGGTGCAAGATGAATAATCGGGTCATTATGAATACCTGCTTTAAAAACCATCCCAGACACTTGTGGAGCTGGAAAAGTCCAGGTGATAACACTAGAAATCAAATTGACTTTATTACTATAAACCAAAGATTTAGAAACTCAGTGACTCAATGCAAAACATATCCAGGTGCAGATTGTAATAGTGACCATAACCCAGTAGTATGTCATGTAAAAGTAAAACTTAAAAAACTAAAGAAGCAAAAACCTGAACAATCCCTTGATTACTTGCAATTAATAACAGAAGAAAACTTAAGACAAAAATTTACAAGTAAAGTAAGGAACAGATTTCAAAGTCCAGAGATAGAATCTGTTGAAGATGATAGCAATCATGTAGAAATAAAATTTAACTCTCTAAAGGATGCCTTGGTAGAATCAGCAAAGTCAGTGATTCCTAAAAAAGAAAAAAGCACAAAGAATAAAGGGATGACAAATGAAATCAATAATCTAATGGAAGAAAGGAGACGGAAGAAAGCAAATCCTATAGTATTTAAGTCCTTAGATAAAAAAATGTTTATGTCAAAAAGCCAAAGAAGAATGGTTAAACCAGAAATGTGAGCAAATAGAAAAAATCCAAAAAAAATACATCAACAAATCAAGAATATCACTGGTAAAAAGCTCCTCTGTTCTTCAGGTGGATGTTTAAAAGCAAAGGACATTATCATGGAAAAAGATGAGATTATGAACAGATGGACTGAGTATATTCAGGAACTGTTTGAAGCCGATTGATGAAGAAAGGAAAGGCAGTAGGTCCTGATGAATTAGTAATAGAACAAGTTATTGCCCTTAAAAATTATGGAATTGAAAAACACTGCTTTAATCAATGACATTTATGAGACTGGAATAATACCAGAAGAGATGAAAAAATCAGTATTTATCACTCTTCCAAAGAAACCTGGATCAATAGAATGTGAATTACATAGAACCATAAGTTTAATGTGTCATATCACCTAGATACTTCTAAGAATTTTGATGACAAGAGCTAAAAGTAAGATACAAGCTGAAATAAGTAAAGAACATTGTGGTTTTGTGAAAGACAAAGGTACAAGAAATGCAATATTGATGTTGAGGATACTATCAGAGTGAGCCATTCAAGTGCAAAAATATTTGTTTGTTTGTTTTATCGACTACGCAAAAGCATTTGATAAAGTGAAGCACAATAAGTTATTTGAAATATTACAGAAAACTCCAGATCTAGATTGGAAAGACCTCCGCCTAATCAGAAATCTGTACTAGGAACAAACTGCCGCTGCAAGAATAGATGGAGAAGTGAGTCAGTTTACGAAAATCAAGAGAGGCTTTAGACAAGGGTGTGTTTTCTCCCCTGATTTATTTAATGTGTACAGTGAAACAATATTACAAAAAATAAGAGACATCTTGGGAATCAAAGTTGGCGATGAAAACATCAGTAGTTTCAGATATGCAAATGACACTGTGTTAATTGCAAGTACGGAGGAAGAACTGCAAAACTTAATTGATATAATTGCTGAAGACAGTGCTAAAATGGGTCTATCTATCAATTGCAAAAAGACAGAATGTATGGTGATAGCCAAAAAGAAGGAGAATCCTATCTGCAGGCTGAGAATAAATGGGGAAGACATAAAGCAAGTACAGAACTCTTGCTACTTAGGAAGCTGGGTGACATCAGATGGCAGGTGTGACATGGACATCAAAAGAAGAATAGGGATGGCAAAAGGCACCTTTACGAGAATGAAGAGTATAATGACAACCTGCCTCAGAGTACTGAAATGTTATGTTTATCCAGTTATGTTATATGGCTCCAAATGTTGGACAATATCTAGTAACTTGAGGAAATGCATTGTAGCAGCAGAGATGTGGTTTTTAAGGAGGACGCAAAGAATATCATGGAAGAAACAAATATCTAACGAGGATGTCATGAACAGAGCAAACACAGAAAGAGAAATAATGTATGAGATCATGAGAAGGCAACATAGCTTCATTGGGCATGTGATTAGGAAAGAGGAGTTAGAATGCATGGTAATTTTGGGAAAGATTGAAGGGAAGAAAGCAAGAGGAAGACAAAGACAAATGATGATGGAGACAGCAGCCAGAGAACTGGAAATGAATACCAATGCACAAAACCAGTATGTATTTACAATGTAAACAATATTATATAAGGTGGTTTAAATTTTTTACAGTGCAGTGCAGGTACAGGAGTAATAGGTAGAGGGCTTGGGGGCAAACTTGAATGGTTGATCAGATTATTTGCCTGAGAGAAGAAACTTTGCTGATGGCATGATTTTTTTTTTTGTTTTAATACTGTACTCCTTCAGTGCTTTCCAGAGGGAGCTTTTGGAAAAGTCAGTGTGCTTAAAAAGCAGAAAAGAAAATAAATTTTGAGCTGAAATGATGGCAGGCAAAATAGTCAATGCTCATAAAAACGGAAAGTAAGAGTGAGTGATCTGGAATTGAGGTCCAGCAGTTCATGAAAGGTATTAGCGATGAGTCTTGGAGTGGGGGGGGGGGCAGGGGTGGAATATATGTCAGCACAAGAACATGGCAGATGGGGTGCAATGTGGGAAATCTGAATGTATCCACAATGGTACACGAAGAAAAATGCAAAATACTTCTTAAATGGTAAAAGGCTGGGTGATAAGTATGCTGGAAGAATGTAAAGGGTCAAGGGGCATCTGAGGTGACAGGCGGATAATCAACATAAATTTACAAAAAATTCCGCAGATGCTGAAAATTCAGAGCAACACCCACAAGATGCTCCAACAGGTCGGGAGAAGAACTTAAATAAATAGCGTTTCGCGGGGCTCGGCGCATTAGCGGCAGATCAATCGATTTGCGATTCATTAGCAGGAGCAAATAAAAGTAAAGCAGGGTCAAAGCGGAGCGGCCACTGTGTGAGTGGACAAGTGTAGGAGTGGGAACTTGAGGTTTTGGCTCAAGAGGCTTCAGCGAGGAGGCACAGGTAAGTAGCAGGTAAGGCTTTTGTAGTGGTTGAATAAAAAGTCACTAAATTACAGCTAATTAAATAAAGTAGGGATGATGCAGGATCAGCTGATGTGCTGTAGCTGCACGATGTGGGAGCTGGTGGACCTCATTGTAGCTCCTGGTGACCACATCTGCAGCAAGTGTTGGCTGCTCGAGGAACTCAGGCTCAAAGCTGATGACCTGGACTCTGAGCTTCAAACACTGTGACACGTCAGGGAGAGGGAGAGTTATCTGGATTCTCTGTTTCAGGAGGCAGTCACAGATTAGCTGCCTCAATTTTGGTCTGTGGTCAGAGACAAGAGAGTGTGACTGTGAGTGAGGCGGGTAGTGGGATCCAAGAGACAGTGCTGGAGGAGCCTCAGCCCTTGAGCTTGTCCAACAGGTCTGAGGTTCTTGCTCCCTGTGCGGCTGAGAGTGGGGGCTGTAGGAAGGATGAGCAACCTAACTGTGGCACTGTAGTTCAGGGAGCCATTCGGGGAGGAAGGGAAGAAAAATGTAGTGGTAATTGGAGATAATATAGTCAAGGGAATAGAGAGAGGTCTCTGTCGCAAGGATAGAGAGACCCAAAGGCTGTGTTTGGGACATGTTATCTGACCTGCAGAGGAGTTTGCAGTGGGAGGGGAAAGATCCAGTTGTTGTGATCCATGTGGGTACCAACAACATAGGCAGAAGGTGGAAGGAGGTTCTTCTGAGGGAATTAGAGCAGCTAGGGATTAAATTAAAAAGCAGAACCAAAAAGGTGGTAATCTCTGGATTACTACCTGAGCCACGTGCAAATTGGCATAGAGTCAAGAAGATTAGAGAGTTAAATGCGTGGCTCAAGGATTGGTGTGGGAGAAGTGGGTTTGATTTCATGGGAATTTGGCACCAGTATTGGGGAAGGATGGAGCTGCACCAATGGGATAGGGTCTACCTGAACCGTGATGGGACCTGGATCCTGACGAATTCGATAACTAGGGCTGTGGATAGGGCTTTAAACTAAATAGCAGGGGGGTGGGTTCAACAGATTGGAGAAGTAGAATAAAAAATTAAAATGTAGATAACTCAACAGATAAAAAAGAAAAAAGTAAGAGTGGAGTGAAAAAATCAAATGCAAAAGAGTAAAAGATTACAGGATTTGAAAAGCACATTTTATTTGTATGTCCGTAGTATTTGAAACAAGGTCAGTTAACTTGTGGTACAAGTCAGTACAAGGGGATATGATTCAGTGGCCATTACAGAGACGTGGTTGCAGGGTGGAGAGGATTGGGAATTAAATATCCAAGGATATCAGGTAATACGGAAGGATAGACAGGAAGGTAAGGGAGGTGGGGTAGTGCTCTTAACTAAAGATGAGATCAGGGTGAAAGTGAGAGACGATATAAGATCTAAGGAGCAGAATGCTGAATCCATCTGGGTAGAGATTAAGAATAGTAAAGGGAAAAAAATCACTGGTGGGCGTTGTCTATCGGCCACCGAATAATAACATTAGAGTGGCACAGGCAATAAACAGAGAAATATCTGAGGCATGTAAGAATGGAACAGCAGTTATTGTGGGGACTTTAACCTGCACATAGTGAACCTGCATGGGTGAATCAAGCTGGTCGAGGCAGTCTTGAGGAGGACTTCATAGAATGCATCCATGACAGCTTTCTTGAACAGCATGCTACTAGACCTACAAGGGAATGTGTTATCTTAGATCTAGTCCTCTGCAATGAGACAGGTAAAATTAGTGATCTTGTAGTTAGGGATCCTCTTGGAAAGAGTGATCACAGTATGACTGAGTTTCTCATACAAATGGAGGGTGCAATAGTCTGATCGAAAACTAGTGTATTATACCTGAACAATTGAGATCACAATGGGATGAGGGAGGATTTGGCTAATGTAGACTGGGAACACAGGCTATATGGTGGAATGGTTGAGGAACAGTGGAAGGCTTTCAAAGAGGTTTTTCACAGTCTTCAACAAAAGTATATTCCACTTAAAGCAAGGGCAGTAAGGGTGGGGAGAGACAACTTTGGATACCAAAGCAAATAAAAGAAGGCATCAAACTAAAAGCTCATGCAAACAAAGTCACCAAGACTAATAGGAAACTGTAAGATTGGAAAAACTTAAAAAAAAATAAAGAACCACTAAGCTAGCAGTAAAGAAAAGGAAGCTAGATTATGAAAATCAGCAAGAACAAAATACAAGAATGGATAGTAAAGGTTAATATAATTATATAAAGCAGAAAAGGGTGGCTAAAGTGAACATAGGTCGCTTGGAGAACGAGAAGGGGGAATTGATATTGGGTAATGAGGAAATGGCCGAGGCTTTCAATGACTATTTTGTGTTAGTTTTCATGGTGGAAGACACGTCTAACATGCCAAAGAGAGATGTTAAGGATGCGATGGGAGGTGAGGACCTTGATACAATAGCTATCATTAAAGAGGTAGTGCTGAGAAAACTTGTGGGCCTGATGATAGATAAGTCCCTTGGTCCTGATGGAATGCAGGGTACTGAAAGAAACGGCAAAAGTTATAGTGGAGGCTTTGGTGATAATTTACCAAAATTCTCTCGACTCTGGGCAGGTCCTAGTGGATTGGAAAACAGCAAATATCACACCACTGTTCAAAAAAGGATGTAGGCAAAAAGCAGGTAGCTATAGGTCAGTTAGTTTAACATCTGTAGTTGGGAAAATGCTTGAAGCTATCATTAAAGAAGAAATAGCGAGGCATCTGGAAAGAAATAGATCCATCAGGCAGACGCAGCATGGATTCAACAAACTTACTGGAGTTCTTTGAGGATATAATGAGCACAGTGGATACAGGGGAACAGATGGATGTTACTTACGTGGATTTCCAGAAGGTGTTCGATAAGATGCCACATAAAAGACATCCATAAGATAAGGATGAGTATGTATCGATGGGTGATATATTAGCATGGATAGAGGATTGGTTATCCAATAGAAAGCAGAGAGTTGGGATACATGGGTGTTACCGAGTGTAATGTATCTAAATTTGCTGATGACACTAAATTGAGTGGAAAAGCAAATTGTGCAGAAGATATGGAGAGTCTGCAGAGGGATATAGATATATTAAGTGAGTGGGCAAGGGTCTGGCAGGTGGAGTACAATGTTAGTAAATGTGATGTCATCCACTTTGGAAGGAAAAATGGAAGAGCAGATTATTATTTAAATGGTAAAAAATTTCAGCATGCTGCTGTTCTGAGGGACTTGGGAGTCCTTGTGCATTAATCAGAAAAGGTTGGTTTGCAGGTGCAGCAGGCTATCAAGAAGGCAAATGGGATGTTGGCCTTCATTGCTCGAGGGATTGAACTTCAGAGCAGGGAGATTATGCTGCAACTCTCCAAGGTACTGGTGAGGCCGCACCTGGAGTACTGCGAGCAGTTCTGGTCTCCCTCCCTGAAGAAGGGTATACTGGCTTTGGAGGCAGTGCAGAGAAGGTTCACCAGGCTGATTCCAGAGATGAGGGGGGTTAGACAATCAGGAGAGATTGAGTCGCCTGGGACTGTACCTGCTGGAATTCAGAAGAATGAGAGGAGATCTTATAGAAACATATAAAATTATGAAAAGGATTGATAAGATAGAGACAAGAAAGTTGTTTCCACTGCTAGGTAAGATTAGAACTGGGGGACATAGCCTCAAGATTCGGGGGAGTAGATTCAAAGGTTTTTGAGGTACATTTAATGTCGGAGAAATGTATACAATATATACACAAACAGAAGGAAATCTGCAGATGCTGAAAATTCAAGCAACACACATAAAATGCTGGTGAAAACAGCAGGCCAGACAGCATCCATAGGAAGAAGTACAGTCGATGTTTCAGGCCGAGACCGTTTGTCCACTGTGCTTCTTCCTATGGATGCTGTCTGGCCTGCTGCGTTCCACCAGCATTTTGTATGCATTTGTTGTATACAATATACATCCTGAAATGATTTTTCTTTGCAACCATCCACGAAAACAGAAGAGTGCCCTGAAGAATGAATGACAGTTAAATGTTAGAACCCCAAGCACCCCCCCCCCGCAGCTACCCTCCCTCCCGTGCGTAAGCGGCAACAATTCCCCCTCCCCCACCAGTAAAAAAAAGTATCGGCACCTCCCACTGAGCACTCAAGTGTGCAGCAAAGCATCAATAAAGACACAGACTTGCAGTACTCCAAAGACTACTTGTTCACCCGGTATTCAACATACCACAGGCTCACTCTCTCCCTAATAAGGGAGAAAGAGATGTGTCAGTTTCATAGTGAGAAGGGAGACATAACAAATATTCACTGGTTTACGATGTTAAAAGTCCGTTGCATCGCTTTTTCCAAGCTCTGTGCCCAAGGACCTCATGTCTCTGGGCTTACAGCCGTGGTTCTTCTGACTCCCCCGATGACATACCGATCTCCTGCTGTGACATCGCCCTTTCATCGGTGATGATCGAAGATGAGGAGGAACTGCTTTTCCCAGAGAATGGTGAATCAGTGGATTTCTCTGCCCAGTGAAGCAGTGGAGGCTACCTCAGTAAATATATTTAAGGCAAGGTTGGATAGATTTTTGCATAGTAGGGGAATTAATCTTTATGGGGAAAAGGCAGGTAGGTGGAGATGAGTCCATAGCCAGATCAGCCATGATCTTATCGAATGGCGGAGCAGGCTCGACGGGCCAGATGGCCGACTCCTGCTCCTATTTCTTATGATCTTATGTTGGATGAAATAAGCAAATCAGGCAGGCATCTATGGAGAGGGATAATGAGTCGATGTTTCAGACCCTTCATCAGGATATAAAAAAAGGGAAGAAGGGGAAGATGCCAAAATAAAAAGGTGGGTGTGGGGGAAGGGAAGGAGAACAAGATAGAAGTTGACAGGTGAGGCCAGGTGATGGGCAAACTGGGTGGGTAGAGAAGGGGGGATGAAGTGTGAAGTTGGGAGGTGAAAAGTAGAAAAGGTAAACGACTACTCTGAAATACTCTGGTGAGGACAGATATGGGAGAAAGGAAAGGAGAAGGGGCATTTCCCATCACCACGAAGGGCAAAAGAGGAGAAAAGAAGGGGTATGGGGTAAGGAGAAGGAGAATGAGGAATTGAAAGAAGAGAGAAGAGGAAGGGGGAGACATTACCAGAAGTTAGAGAAATCAATGTTCATGCCATCAGGTTGGAGGCTACACAGATGGTAGTAGAACTCTGACCAGCAGCCAGTCCGGACATTGGATGTTTGGAGAGGAGGGGGCTTCAATCAGGTCCACTCCTTGAGGATAAAAGGCAGGAGCAGGTCGCAGCAGTATAATAGAACTTTGACCAGTGTTTGGAATTGATTAGTAGGAACAAATTAAAGGGTGGCAGGGGCAAGTGCAGCGGACATTGTGGGAGTGGATATAGTTAGAGTGGTGGTCTTAAGGTTTTAGATTTTTGAAAACGCAAAGGAAAGAAAAACATTTTCCCTTCTCTACTTTACATCCACTCAGTTAGGACAGCAGGGATGCCAGGCGGGATAGTGAAATGTTCCTTTTGCAGGATGTGGAAAGGCACGAAGACCTCCAGTGTCCCTGACGACTACAACTGCGAGATGTGCATCCAGCTATAGCTTTTAACAAACAGCATTAACAAGTTGGAGCTGGAACTAGATGGACTCCAGATGATTTGGGAGGCTGAAGGTAATCCTAGGACATACAGAGAGATAGTTACAGCCAATGTGCAGGAAATTGGAAACTAAGGGCAGTCAAAAAGGAGAAGGGAAACAGTGCAGTGTACCCCAGTGGCCAACTCCTTCAACAACAGGTGTATCACTTTGGATGCCAGTGGGAGGGTTGACCTAACAGAGGAAAGTCACAGTGGTTGGATCTCTGGCACTGAGTCTGCCTCTGTGACTCAGAAAGGAAGCAGAGAGAACAGGTGATAGGGGATTTGTTAGTTAGGGGAATGGACAGGGGATTCTGTAGGCGAGAATGAGATTTCCGGAGTGCATGTTGCCTCCTGGATTCCAGGGTCTGCGATAGCTCATATTGAGTCCTCAGCATTCTTAAGTGGGAAGGTGAACAGCCAGAAGTTGTGGTCTATGTGGGTACCAATGACATGGGTAGGATGAGGGACTACATAGGGAGTTAGGTGCTAAGTTAAAGTACAGAACATTCAGGGTTCTGATCTCAGGATTGCTACCCGTGTCACGTGCTAATGAGGTCAGAACTAGGAAGATTATTCAATTTAACACGTGGCTGAGGAGTTGGTGCAGGAGGGAGGGAAGAAGGTTTTTGGATCATTGGGCTCTCTTCCAGGGAATGTGAGACCTGTACAGAAGGGATGGTTTGCACCTGAACCTGAGGGGCACTAATACCCCAGCTGGAAGGTGGGTTTTAAACTAGAGTTGGAGGAGGATGGGAACCAGAGTGCCAGAACGGTTGGTGGAGAGTTTGTGGAGGCATATTTTGGCAAGAGCTCAGACAAAGATAGGAATCAAAAGTTGAGCACGGTGCAACTAGAGTTCTGAACTGCCTCTATTTCAATGTAAGAAGTATCGTAGGAAAGGCAGATAATAGTGCTGAAGGTGGGGTAACTGGTTTACAAACAGAGGCAACGAATAGTGAGGAGAGGCTGTCCATAGGGCATTGCAGTCAACAGGATGAGTTGCAACGTAAAAGGTGGACGAAATCGAGAAGAGTGAATACAGGATGAAAGTGCTGTATCTGAATATGCGCTGTATATGGGATAAGGTAGATGAACTTCCACCAGACCTGCAGATTGGCAGGAGTGTTGGGACTGATTCTTTTTACGTTATATGTAAATGATTTCATCGATGGAAATGATGGTTTTGTTGCAAAGTGTGCAGATGATATGAAAATAGGTGGAGGGGCAGGTAGGTTTGAGGAAGTAGAGAGGTTACAGAAAGGCTTGGACAGATTTGGAGTATGAGCAAAGAAATGATAGATCGAATACAGTGTCAGAAAATGTGTGGTCATGCACTTTTGTCGAAGAGATAAAAGAGTGAAATACTTTCTAAATAGAGAGAAAATACAAAAAAACTGAGACACAAAGGGACTTGGGAGCCCCTAAGCAGGATGCAAAGGTGAATTTGCTGGTTGAAACTGTAAAAAGGAAGGCAAATGCAATGTTAGCATTCACTTCAAGAGGGCTAGAATATAAAAGCAAGGATGTAATGTTGAGAATTTATAAAGCACTGTTGAGGCCTTGCTTGGAGTATTGTGAGCAGGTTTGGGCCCCTTATCTTAGAAAGGATGTACTGAAGCTTGAGAGGTTTCAAAGAAGGTTCACGAAAATGATTCCAGTATTGAATGGCTTGTCATATGAAGAGCATTTGATGGCTCTGGGCCTGTGTTCACTGGAATTCAAAAGAATGAGGGGTGATCTCAATGACCCCGATCAAATGGAGAAAGGCCTTGATAGAGCGGTTGTGGAGAAGAGTGTCTGAGACCAGAGGACACAGCCTCAGAATAGAAGAGTGTCCTTTCTGAACAGTGATGAGGAGGTATTTCTTTAGCCAGAGAGTGATGAATCTGTGGAATACTTTGCCACAGGCAGCTGTGGTGGCCACATCTATATGTATATTTAAAGCAGACATAGATAGATTCTTGATTGGTCAGGACAAGAAGGGATATGGGGAGAAGGGGAGAAGGCAGGAGATTGGAGCTGAGAGGAAAACTGGATCAACCATGATGAAATGGCAGAGTAGACTTGATGGGCCAAAAGGCCTAATTCTTCTCCTATATCTAATGGTCTTATGGTCTAATGAAGTGTTGCTCCTCCAACCTGTGAGTGGCCTCATCGTGACAGTAGAGGAAGCCATGGACAGACATGTTGGAATGGAATTAAAATGTTTGGCCACCATGAAATCTTGCTTGATGCGGATGGAGCAAAGGTGTTCAGCAAAGCGATCCCCCCATCTATGTTGTGTCTCACTGATGCAGAGGAGGCCCCCTTGGGAGCACTCGATACAGTCGGTGACCCCGACAGACTTATAGTTGAAGTGTTGCCTCAACTGGAAGGACTGTTCTGTGCCCTGAATGGAAGTGAGGGAAGAGGTGAGGAGAGGTAAGGTAATTGATGTATCATGATTATGATGTAGAAGGCATTACTCCAGTGGTTTACATACCTTTTTTCCAACAAATACATATAAATCTTGGATCATTTTTCTCAACAAATAAATGAACAAGCATAATGTTTTTTGTGTTATTTATTTAATTGGGTTCTCTTTATCTAATTTTAGGCCTTGTGTGAAGATCTGATCATATTTTAAATCACTGTAATGCAGAAATAGAGAAAATCCTACAGGATTCACAAACCTTTTCGCACCACTGTACATACTTTGATAATGAACTTAAAATCTAGCCATTCTCCTCTGACCTCTCTCATTAACAAGGCATTATCACCCATACTATGCACTGGATGTGTTTTTACACTACTGTACTTAAAATTCCAGGAGATCAGCAGTTTCTGAGATACTCCTGTCTGACACCAACAATAATTTCATATTCAAAGTCACTTAGATCACATTTCTTCCCCATTCTGATGTTTGGTCTGAACAACAATTGAACCTCTTGACCATGTCTGCATGCTTTTATGCATTGAGTTGCTGCCACATGATTGGCTGATTAGATATTTGCATTCACAAACAGGTGTACAGGTGTACTTAATGAAATGGCCACCAATGTACTTTCATACTGAGGAAATGAACAGTCCTTTGTTTGGGTCTTCACCTCTCTTCTTCCTCAAAAAACAACATGTAGCAGGCAGTCATCACCATCATCATTATGTGCTGTGTCATATTGATGTAGGTGATCCTGATCTTCCATTTGTCTTGATTGTTCTTGGCAATTTCTTCTGCAGAAGTGGTTTGCCATTGCCTTCTTCTGGGCAGTGTATTTACAAGACGGGTAACCTCAGCCATTATCAATACTCTTCAGAGATTGTCTGCCTGGTGTCAGTGGTCACATAACCAGGACTTGTGATCTGCACCAGCTGCTCAGAAGACCATCCACCACCTGCTCCCATGGCTTCATGTGACCCTGATCAGGGGGTCTAAGCAGGAGCAACACCTCGCCCAAGGGTGACCTGCAGGCTAGCAGAGGGAAGGACTGAGCCTTGTGAGAGAGCAGGTCTGCCACCCCCCCCCACCCCACCCCACAGTAGCCCTGTATTTCTCATTATCCCTGTCTGGCAGTGCTGACGTTACGATTATCAGGTGCACACGCAATGCTGAGGCACAATATCGGCACTTTTGTTTGTACTTGTACACTCCGGTTCTTTGACACATCCTGTTTGCTGTTGCTTCCATTTTCGGGAAGGGGACCTGAGCAATGGGTGAGGTGTCTTAAAAGATGCCTGTTTGTGATTGCACACGCTCGGTGCTGGCTCAGTGGGAGAGTTCATTTTGGGGGATGGAGGTGGGTGCAGTCCCTGGAAAACAGTCAGTTGTTGATTGATTTTGTTGTGCAATGCCACTGTGATCTCATTCCGAGGAATGTATATGTGAACATTTGTGATCGTGAAGAAGGATGCGAATCCCTGTGTTTTGTTTTTGTGTAATTGTTCAGGCTCATAGCAACAACTCATCCACATTCCAAAGGACGGACTATCCCTTTTCTCCTAGAGTAATAGTCCATGAGCCAGGAACCCAAATTTGGGCCACCGGTACCATCTGGGAGGAATAATTCTTATAGTGATTTTTGGCAAGGTATACACCCCTAGTGCTAGAAAATATGTGATAGCATTGCAGCGGTGGCAGCTTTCTGTGAGGGAGACTGGGAGTTGCGCCCCCATGCTATAAGAACCATGATCCCATGGTGCTTTGCCTATGATAAGATGAATTATGCCAGGTACCTGTCCCCTCACATGATGAACCTCCCAGAGAAGAATCCTTCTGTGTATGAGGCCTTCAAGACAGGCCAATTTTCAGCGCAATTGTCAAGTAACAAGCCCTTTGGGCAGATCCCTGTGGACCAGGCTATTGAAGCCACAGTGAACAAAGACACACAGACTCCTGGAGGCACATCACAGTTCAGCCTGAATGCTGGAGCTATCAAGCGTTACTACATAACAGCTGAGCACCGCAGTGCATTCCTGGGACAGCCAAGGGAGATGGTGCAAGACAACAAATCAGAGCTTTGTCATGCGGAGTTACAGCGGCCAAGAATCCAGAAAGATGAGGAAGCAGTTTCAGCAGTGGTTAGCCTCATACATGAATGGGTCAACCCACTTGCAGAGAAGCGGGACCTTATTAGCATCTCTACGGCAAAGGCATCCCCCAAGGACATTGCCTTCGACCTGATGAAGGCATATGAGATTGGTGAGCAATGCTATGCAACCTTCAAGGATGAGAGACTAGAGGAAGACCCACCAGCAAAGAAATTCCATGACCCAATGAAAACCAACAAGCTGAAAACATTCAGGGATATGTGTAAGAGAGAAGTGAAATCAAATGCGAGGGCGATCACCTTGAAAGCAGACAGGTCTTTGGTTGGACGCATCATAGTGATGGCACAAGGGCGCAGTCTACGTATGGAGGATATCCTTTCTCATCCCCTTGGACTATTGCCCTGGGCCCTGTCCACACCAGAAGGATTGCTGAGAAAGGCAAACAAAGCTACTTTAGCCACAACCTTGCAAAAAAATGTAGCAGTAAAAGAGCAACTCCTAGGAAACTCTGCTACAGTGGTTGATGGAATGAACTTGGTCCAAAGAGTGAAAGGTGATCAAGTTACTTTCAGGGATGATGCCACAACAATTCTGGGTATTGCTCTGAGGGAAGACAGTCAGAGTAGCAGAACAGATGTTGAGTTCGATACATACAAGGAGAACTCTATCAAGAATAGATTGATAGAGTTGACGTGGTTAGACTTTTCCATTGAGAGTGGGGAAGATTCAGACAAGATGGCATGGGTTGAGAATTAGAGGACAAAAGTTTAGGGGTAACATGAGGGGGAACTTCTTTACTCAGAGAGTGGTAGCTGTGTGGAATGAGATTCCAGCAGAAATGGTTGAGGCAGGTTCGATGCTGTCGTTTAAAGTTAAATTGGATAGATATATGGACAGGAAAGGAATGGAGGGTTATGGGCTGAGTGCGGGTCAGTGGGACTAGGATAGGATAAGAGTTCGGCATGGACTAGAAGGGCCAAGATGGCCTGTTTCCGTGCTGTAATTGTTATATGGTTATAATAGTGAATGATCTCTACAGGGTGAAGAGACTGGTCATGAGTTGCAAGGTATCACAGGCACACAGATGGTGAGGCAGTGGAGGAGCTTCCTGATCAAAGTCAGTAACAAAAATAGTCTCATTAGCTTCATAGTCCATGAATGGTGGAAGGCGGAGTACAGAGCAAAGCTACAGGAGAAGATTCTGTATGCAGCTGTGAATGAGAAATGTTACAGAATCACATCTCAAGGCAGTGAGGAGGTGTCAGCTCTTCAGTGTCAACAAGAAGAAGCAGATGGCCGTCTACTTCTCCATGCTGCCCATGCCACAAGAGAGGGATACCAATCAATAGCGATCTGCTCAGAAGACGCAGATGTCTTTATCATGTCTTTAGTATTTTGTGACAAGATTAAAGCCACATTGCTCCAGAAGTATGGCATTAGAAGCTGTACAAGAATTGTAGACATCAGGAAGGTTGCTGCCACTGTTGGCATAGAGTAGGGCTCTCATCGGGTTGCACATACATACAGGATGTGACCCTGTAAGCGCTTTTGCAGGTAAAGGGAAGACAAGTGCCCTAAAACTTCTGACTAGCAACAGGAAAACTCAGGACAAATTTTTAGAGTTGGATCAGGAATGGGACCTCTTCCCAGAACCGGTGGACAAACTGGAGGCATTTACATGTCTCCAGTGTGCCCCAAAAGCATTGACCACCAAGGTAAATGAATTCAGGTATCACATTTTCTGTGCCAAAAAAGGTGAAATCGAAAGTCATTACTTAAGGTACTTAAGTCATTACATAAAGTACTTAAGGAGGTGGCTTTAGAAATCGTGGACGCATTGGTAATCATTTTCCAATGTTCTTTAGATTCAGGATCAGTTCCTGTGGATTGGAAGGTGGCTAATGTTGTCCCTCTCTTCAAGAAGGGAGGAAGAGAGTAAGCAGGGAATTATAGACCAGTTAGCCTGATGTCGGTGGTGGGAAAGATGCTGGAGTCAATTATAAAAGATGAAGTTACGACACATCTGGATAGCAGTAACAGGATAGGTCCGAGTCAGCATGGATTTACGAAGGGGAAATCGTGCTTGACTAATCTTCTGGAATTTTTTGAGGATGTAACTATGAAAATAGACAATGGAGAGCCAATGGATGTAGTGTACCTGGACTTTCAGAAATCCTTTGATAAAGTCCCACATAGGAGATTAGTGGGCAAAATTAGGGCACATGGTATTGGGGGCAGAGTACTGACATGGATTGAAAATTGGCTACCTGACAGAAAACAAAGAGTAGCGATTAACGGGTCCCTTTCGGAATGGCAGGCGGTGACCAGTGGGGTACTGCAGGGTTCAGTGCTGGGACCGCAGCTGTTTACAATATATATTAATGATTTAGATGAGGGAATTAAAAGTAACATTAACAAATCTGCCGATGACACAAAGCTGGGTGGCAGTGTGAAATGTGAGAAGGATGTTATGAGAATCCAGGGTGACTTGGACAGGCTGGGTGAATGGGCAGATGCAGTTTAATGTGGATAAATGTGAGGTTATCCACTTTGGTGATAAGAACAGGAAGGCAGATTATTATCTAAATGGAGTCAAGTTAGGAAAAGCGGAAGCACAACGAGATCTAGGTGTTCTTGTACATCAGTCACTGAAAGCAAGCATGCAAGTACAGCAGGCAGTGAAGAAAGCTAATGGCACGCTGGCCTTCATAACAAGGGGAATTGAGTATAAGAGCAAAGAGGTCCTTCTGCAGCTGTACAGGGCCCTGGTGAGACCACACCTGGAGTACTGTGTGCAGTTTTGGTCTCCAAACTTGAGGAAGGACATTCATGCTATTGAAGGAGTGCAGCGTAGGTTCACAAGGTTAATTCCCAGGATGGCGGAACTGTCATATGTTGAAAGATTGGAGCCACTGGGCTTGTATACTCTGGAATTTAGAAGGCTGAGAGGGGATCTTATTGAAACACATAAGATTATTAAGGGATTGGACACGCTGGAGGCAGGAAGTATGTTCCCGCTGATGGGTGAGTCCAGAACCAGAGGCCACAGTTTAAGAATAAGGGGTAGGCCATTTAGAATGGAGTTGAGGAAAAACTTTTTCACCCAGAGAGTGGTGGATATATGGAATGCTCTGCCCCAGAAGGCTGTGGAGGCCAAGCCTCCAGATGCTTTCAAGAAAGAGATGGATAGAGCTCTTAAAGATAGTGGAAACAAAGTTTACAGGAATGAGGCAGGAACTGGATACTGATCGTGGATGATCAGCCATGATCACAGTGAATGGCGGTGCTGGCTCGAAGGGCCAAATGGCCTACTCCTGCACCTATTGTCTATTGTCATCAACTCCCACCATGCAAGGACTGCTTAACAAAACATGCACAGTGAGCCAACTACCAGGCTGGTACATGCAGATGTTTGGAGAAGAGAAGGATCCACAAGTGCCACGCCCTGTTAGCAGAACAGTCGGTGCTGCACTGGATGGAAGGCCAGCCAGGACCCGATGCCATCCTGGATCTACTGGCCTGTAACTGTCCAAAAAAATGTTCACTCTCAAGATGTATGTGCGTTGCAAATAGCCTCAGGTGTACTGACATGTGTAGACTGGCAGACTGTGAGAACCAGGCATCCACCTCAGAGAGTGTAGAAAGTTCAGATGAAGATGTGGAAGATGTGGAAGACTTGGAAAATTATTATGATTATTAATAGGTTATGAAAGTATGGAAAACAAAGTATGGAAAGCAGTCTTTGATATTCCCTTCTGAGTAGCCTCCAAACTGATGGCATGAACATTGATTTCTCTAACTTCCGTTAATGCCCCTCCTCAACTTTTTACCCCATCCCTAATTTTTTCTCTCTTTCCCTCTCACAATAACTCCTTGCCTGTTCTCCATCTTCCTCTGGTGCTCCCCTTCTCCTTTCTTTCTTCCAAGGCCTTCCGTCCTATGATACTTCCCCTTCTCCAGCCTTGTATCCCTTTTGCTAATCAACTTCCCAGCTCTTGGCTTCATCCCTCCCCCTCCTGTCTTCACCTATCATTTCAGGTCTCCCCTCCCCCTCCCACTTTCAAATCTCTTACTAACTTTTCTTTCAATTAGTCCTGACGGAGGGCCTCGACCCAAAGCGTCGACTGTGCTTCTTCCTATAGATGCTGCCTGGCCTGCTGCGTTCACCAGCATTTTGTATGTGTTGCTTGGATTTCCAGCATCTGCAGATTTCCTCGTGTTTGATTAAATATATTCATTTTACAACCAAATGGGGCCTAGGTTATGGCCGTGTGGAACCCCACATTTGAATTATTGTACTGTAATTCTATATGCTATGACAAAAACTTAAGATTGTTTTGATTTGATACAAGAATATGGAAAATATCGTAACATTGATAAAACTCCAGAAGTCTCTCCAAATGAGGTTTTTTTACCTTTTGGGAGGTGGGATAACATTTTCTGCTGTACTGAGAGATGTATACTTTGCCAAAAATCACTATGAGCATTATTCCCCTCAGATGGTACCGACCAACCCTACTGGCTCACAGACTATTAAGAGATCCTTACTGAAAGGTTTGTTTTGATGTAAGTCGGGAAGGGAGTGAGGGCGAGCTGAGGTGGGGTGAGGCAGGATGGGGCGGTGTGGGGTGGGGCTAGGTGACTTCCCCAGCTATAGGTTGACTCATTATAGAGTTTAATGGCCAAGGGTAAGAATGACCTCATATAGTGTTCTTTGGAGCAGCGTAGTTGCCTAGGTCTATCAAAAAAAGTGCTCCTCTGTTCAGCCAAGGTGAAATGCGGAGGGTGAGAAACATTGTCCAGAATTGCCAGGATTTTGCAGATGGTCCTTTGTTCTACTAAGGTCTCCAGTGTGGCCAGTTTGACTCCTATAACAGAGCCAGCCTTTCTAATCAGTTTATTGAGACTGTCGGCATCACCTATGTTGATGCCATTGCCCCGGCACACCACCATATAGAAGATCTTACTGACAACAACAGACTGGTAGAACATGGAGAGGCCTGCATTCTCCAAAGGATCTCGGTCTCCTCAAGAAGTAGATGCAACTCTGACTCTTCTTGTACTCAACATCTGTGTTGGTGCTTTACTCAAGTCTGTCATCCAGGTGTACCCCTAGGTACTTGTAGGTCCCCAGCACATCCACATCCTCACTATCAATAGTAACAGTGAACAGTGAAGGCTTAATATTCCTAAAGTCCATCACCATTTCATTTGTCTTACCGATGCTGAGCTGCAGATGATTCAGCTTGCACTATTTGACAAAGTCATCCACCAGGGCCCTGTATTCAATGTCCTGTCCTCCCTTTAGACACCCAGCTATTACTGAATCATCAGATAATTTCTGCAAATGACATGACTCAGTGTTTCATCTAAAGACCGAGGCATACAGGGAGCAAATACAGTCCCCTGTGGGGCCCCAGTGCTGCTTATGGCCATGTCTGACACACAGCTCTGAAGCTGCACCAACTGTGGTCTGCCAGTCAGGTCGTCCATTATCCAGGATACAGTAGAAGTGAAAACCTACATTGAACAGAGCTTTTCCCCCAGTAATGAGGGCTGTATGGTATTGAAGGCACTTGAGAAATCAAAAAAAAACAAGATCCTCACAGTGCTGCCCTGCTTATCCAAAAATGGAAGTAAGCTCTGTTCAGCAGATAGACAACAGCATCGTTGACTCCAGTGTGCTCTGGTAGGCAAACTGGAGGGAATCGAGGGCTGATCTGACCAGGGGTCAGAGGTGATCCAAGACCAGCCTCTCTAGGGTCTTCATGACGTGTGAGGTCAGGGCCACTAGACGGTAGTCATTCAAGACTAAATAGATAGAATCAAAGAGGACAGGAACATTTTTAATTGGGGAAAGTCAAATTATGAGGCTATAAGGCTAGAACTTGCGGGTGTGAATTGGGATGATGTTTTTGCAGGGGAATGTACTGTGGACATGTGGTCGATGTTTAGAGATCTCTTGCAGGATGTTAGGGATAAATTTGTCCCGGTGAGGAAGGTAAAGAATGGTAGGGTGAAGGAACCATAGGTGACAAGTGAGGTGGAAAATCTAGTCAGGTGGAAGAAGGCAGCATACATGAGGTTTAGGAAGCAAGGATCAGCTGGGTCTATTGAGGAATATAGGGAAGCAAGAAAAGAGATTAAGAAGGGGCTGAGAAGAGCAAGAAGGGGGCATGAGAAGGCCTTGGCGAGTAGGGTAAAGGAAAACTCCAAGGCATTCTTCAATTATGTGAAGAAAAAAAGGATGACAGGAGTGAAGGTAGGACTGATTAGAGATAAAGGTGGGAAGATGTGCCTGGAGGCTGTGGAAGTGAGCGAGGTCCTCAATGAATACTTCTCTTCGGTATTCACCAATGAGCAGGAACTTGATGATGGTGAGGACAATATGAGTGAGGTTGATGTTCTGGAGCATGTTGATATTAAGGGAGAGGAGGTGTTGGAGTTGTTAAGATACATTAGGACAGATAAGTCCCCAGGGCCTGATGGAATATTTCCCAGGCTGCTCCATGAGGCGAGAGAGGAGTTTGCTGAACCTCTGGCTAGGATCTTTATGTCCTCGTTGTCCACGGGAATGGTACGGGAGAATTGGAGGGAGCCGAATGTTGTCCCCTTATTCAAAAAAGGTAGTAGGGATAGTCCGGGTAATTATAGACCAGTGAGCCTTACGTCTGTGGTGGGACAGCTGTTGCAAAAGATTGTTAGTGATAGGATCTATAGGCATTTAGAGAATCATGGTCTGATCAGGGACAGTCAGCATGGCTTTGTGAAGGGCAGATCGTGTCTAACAAGCCTGATAGAGTTCTTTGAGGAGGTGACCAGGCATATAGATGAGGGTAGTGCAGTGGATGTGATCTATATGGATTTTAGTAAGGCATTTGACAAGGTTCCACACGGTAGGCTTATTCAGAAAGTTAGAAGGCATGGGATCCAGGGAAGTTTGGCCAGGTGGATTCAGAATTGGCTTGCCTGCAGAAGGCAGAGGGTGGTGGTGGAGGGAGTACATTCAGATTGGAGGATTGTGACTAGTGGTGTCCCACAAGGATCTGTTCTGGGACCTCTACTTTTCGTGGTTTTTATTAACGACCTGGATGTGGGGGTAGAAGGGTGGGTTGGCAAGTTTGCAGACGACACAAAGGTTGGTGGTGTTGTAGATAGTGTAGAGGATTGTCAAAGATTGCAGAGAGACATTGATAGGATGCAGAAGTGGGCTGAGAAGTGGCAGATGGAGTTCAATCCGGAGAAGTGTGAGGTGGTACACTTCGGAAGGACAAACTCCAAGGCAGAGTACAAAGTAAATGGCAGGATACTTGGTAGTGTGGAGGAGCAGAGGGATCTCGGGGTACATGTCCACAGATCGCTGAAAGTTGCCTCACAGGTGGATAGGGTAGTTAAGAAAGCTTATGGGATGTTAGCTTTCATAAGTCGAGGGATAGAGTTTAAGAGTCGTGATGTAATGATGCAGCTCTATAAAACTCTGGTTAGGCCACACTTGGAGTACTGTGTCCAGTTCTGGTTGCCTCACTATAGGAAGGACGTGGAAGCATTGGAAAGGGTACAGAGGAGATTTACCAGGATGCTGCCTGGTTTAGAAAGTATGCATTATGATCAGAGATTAAGGGAGCTAGGGCTTTACTCTTTGGAGAGAAGGAGGATGAGAAGAGACATGATAGAGGTGTACAAGATAATAAGAGGAATAGATAGAGTGGATAGCCAGCGCCCCTTCCCCAGGGCACCAGTGCTCAATACAAGAGGACATGGCTTTAAGGTAAGGGGTGGGAAGTTCAAGGGGGATATTAGAGGAAGGTTTTTTACTCAGAGAGTGGTTGGTGCGTGGAATGCACTGCCTGAGTCAGTGGTGGAGGCAGATACACTAGTGAAGTTTAAGAGAATACTAGACAGGTACATGGAGGAATTTAAGGTATTTTACCATTTGATATTTTGCCATTTTTTTGCATCCTTTCTAAAAGTTTTTCATCTCTGGCACACAATGAACAGCTTTGCAAATGAATGTGCCTGCTGTCTGATTTTTATAGTCCACACCTTCATAAGGGCACATGACCCTCAACAAAACCCAGCAGTGTGACACAGCTCCTTTGGCAGAGAGGTATCTCCACCCCAGCACCCAAACAGGGCGCTAAGGACAGTTACATTTGGAACAGCTGGCTTAAAAATGGATCTACAACCCAACCATGATGTAAAAAAGTTTGCACATTTGTAATTTTCATGAAAGGAAGGACATGAGAAACATAATGATTTAATAGTGTATTCTGTTTATTGTTTTGCATTGGGAGAACTATATGCAGCCAATTATTAACTTGAAGATGGGCGGCATGATAGCCTAGTGGCTAGCGCAACACTTCACAGCACCAGCGATATGGGTTCAGTTCCTGCCGCTGCCTGTAAGGAGTTTGTACGTTCTCCCCATGACCACGTGGGTTTCCTCCTGGCGCTCTGATTTCCTCCCACGTTCCAAATTCATACGGGTTAGGTTTAGTAAGTTGTGTGCGCACTTTGTTGGTGCCAGAAGCATGGCGAATCTTGCGATCACAATTCTCAGACTGTGTTTGTCGTTGATGCAAATTTTATATTTCATGTACTTTTCGAAGTTTTGATGTACATGTGACAAGTAAAGCTAATCTTTTATACCATTACATCAAGGAATAGGCACAAATTATATTCCATAGTTCATGCTATAATAATGCTGAACACTTCAGATTTTATGGGACATACATTCTTTTTATAGCAATGATTGCTTTTGCTCTGTCTGAGCAAGCATTTGTTCATATCCCTGAATGCTGTCAGTGAAATGATCCACTCGAGTCCAACAGAAATGATTTAGCATAAGTGGAATCTGTAACTGCTTGCCACAATCCTCTTTCTGTCATAATGTGACTATTGTCCAAAATGTTCAAAATCAAAACTCTCTACCATCCAAATTCCCATGTTGGGTGAAAAAGGAAGACTTGCCTCCTTACATACACAGTGCTGTTCTTGATGTCACAACACTAAAGGTGCCCAATTAAGAATATTTGGAATATTATTGGTGTTTGTTTGATGGAAAGTAACACTTTGCCTGCAGGAAGCTAAGACCATAGTTAGTTAAGTCAGCAATGCTGAACCATGTGGGAAGCAGGTGAGTGCGCATGTGAGTGAAAGAAAGAAGGAAAGGAGTAAAGAAAGCTGGAAAAAAGAAAGGATGAAAGGAAGAATCACTTTACTTGCCACATGTACATGAAATACACAGTGAAATGCATCGTTTTTCATCAGTAACCAGCACAGTCTGAGGATTGTGCCTACAAGTGTATGGATATGGATTTTAGTAAGGCATTTGACAAGGTTCCACACGGTAGGCTTATTCAGAAAGTTAGAAGGCATGGGATCCAGGGAAGTTTGGCCAGGTGGATTCAGAATTGGCTTGCCTGCAGAAGGCAGAGGGTTGTGGTGGAGGGAGTACATTCAGATTGGAGGATTGTGACTAGTGGTGTCCCACAAGGATCTGTTCTGGGATCTCTACTTTTCGTGATTTTTATTAACAACCTGGATGTGGGGGTAGAAGGGTGGGTTGGCAAGTTTGCAGACGACACAAAGGTTGGTGGTGTTGTAGATAGTGTAGAGGATTGTCAAAGATTGCAGAGAGACATTGATAGGATGCAGAAGTGGGCTGAGAAGTGGCAGATGGAGTTCAACCCGGAGAAGTGTGAGGTGGTGCGCTTTGGAAGGACAAACTCCAAGGCAGAGTACAAAGTAAATGGCAGGATACTTGGTAGTGTGGAGGAGCAGAGGGATCTCGGGGTACATGTCCACAGATCCCTGAAGGTTGCCTCACAGGTGAATAGGGTAGTTAAGAAAGCTTATGGGGTGTTAGCTTTCATAAGTTGAGGGATAGAGTTTAAGAGTCGCGATGTAATGATGCAGCTCTATAAAACTCTGGTTAGGCCACACTTGGAGTACTGTGTCCAGTTCTGGTCGCCTCACTATAGGAAGGATGTGGAAGCATTGGAAAAGGTACAGATGAGATTTACCAGGATGCTGCCTGGTTTAGAAAGTATGCATTATGATCAGAGATTAAGGGAGCTAGGGCTTTACTCTTTGGAGAGAAGGAGGATGAGAGGAGACATGATAGAGGTGTACAAGATAGTAAGAGGAATAGATAGAGTGGATAGCCAGCGCCTCTTCCCCAGGGCACCACTGCTCAATACAAGAGGACATGGCTTTAAGGTGAGGGGTGGGAAGTTCAAGGGGGATATTAGAGGAAGGTTTTTTACTCAGAGAGTGGTTGGTGCGTGGAATGCACTGCCTGAGTCAGTGGTGGAGGCAGATACACTAGTGAAGTTTAAGAGACTACTAGACAGGTATATGGAGGAATCTAAGGTGGGGGCTTATATGGGAGGCAGGGTTTGAGGGTCGGCACAACATTGTGGGCCGAAGTGCCTGTACTGTGCTGTACTATTCTATGTTCTATGTTCTAAGTGTTGCCGTGATTCTGGTGCCAACAAAACATGCCCACAATGTCCTAACCCCAGCTGTACATCTTTGTAATGCGGGAGGAAACCAGAGCAACTGGAGGAAACCCAAGTGGTCATTAGGAGAATGTACAATCCTCTTACAGACAGCAGTGGGGATCGAACCCCAATCGGAGATTGTTGGTAGTGTATGTGGCTGTGCTCACTGCTATGCAGCTGTGTGCCCTGCTTCCACTATCCCACTTTACAAGTTTCTGACTACACCTAAAAACTCATATCAGGTCTGAGCCTTTTGAGAGAACCAAGTATCCAAGTACGTCAAGATACAACCTCTAGTTTCTCGATGAGAATATTAAAAACAGAATCTTTCATTTTGGCTGTTGAGGACATCTGACTGGTTGAGATTGACTATAATTTAATATTAATGTCTCAGAGAAGCATCTCCACTCCACTTCTGGGAAAATGGACTGTATGCCCTATATATTAAAATGTCTCTACATCTTGAGATTGGAGTAGGTTTGGTAGTGTGAACGCTAATTCCAGCCACAGTAATTATGATCCTGTATATATTCACAAATGACCTGACTTGGTCCAACCAAGCAGAGTCCACTGCCAAGAAGGCCCACCAGCCCCTTTACTTCCTGAGAAAACTAAAAAAATTTGGCCTGACCCCTAAAACCCTCACTAATTTTTATAGCTGCACCGTAGAAAGCATTCTTCCAGGGTCCATCACAACCTGGTACGGAAGTTGTCCTGTCCAAGACTGGAAGAAGCTGCAGAAGATCGTGAACACGGCGCAGCACATCACACAAACCAATCTTCCGTCCTTGGACTCACTTTACACCGCACGCTGTCGGAGCAGTGCTACCAGGATAATCAAGGACATGACCCACCCAGCCAGCACACTTTTCGTCCCTCTTCCCTCCGGGAGAAGGCTCAGGAGCTTGAAGACTCATACGGCCAGCTTTGGAAACAGCTTCTTTCCAACTGTGATAAGACTGCTGAACAGATCTTGACCCAGATCTGGGCCGTACCCTCCAAATATCCAGACCTGCCTCTCAGTTTTTTTGCACTATCTTACTTCCCATTTTTCTATTTTCTATTTATGATTTATAATTTAAATTTTTAATATTTACTATGAATTTGTAATCCAGGGAACGGGAAGTGCAGAATCAAATATTGCTGTTATGATTGTACGTTCTAGTATCAATTGTTTGGCGACAATAAAGTATAAAGTATATTCACCAATGGGGCAGTCTACCATTCAATTCTACCTGGTTCATCACCAAATGGCCAATTGCTTTCTACAGGTGATAGTCTCAGTAGCTATGGTATCCTGTTCTCTGTAATCTACTTGTTAGTGCAGAGCTTTACAGCACCAGCAATCACAGATTGGAGTTCAATTCCCGCCGCTGTCTGTAAGGAGTTTGTACGTTCTCCCTGTAACTGCGCGGGTTTCCTCTGGGAGCTTCAGTTTCCTCCCACAGTCCAAAGATGTACAATTTAATAAGGGTTGGTAAATTATGGTCATCCTATGCTGATATCGAAAGCATGGCGACACTGTGGGCTGTCCCCAAGCACAATTCTCAAACTGTGTTGATCGTTGGCACAAATGATGCAGTTCATCTGCAAGTTGCAATGTTTTGAGGTACATTTGACAAATAAAACTAATCTTTAATATTGATCTAATACAATCTTAATTTCAGTTTGATTTCTGATCAGTTAATTACCCAGCAGGATGTGAAAGAATTAACTGAGATGACAGTTGTTTCTCTGTTATTGAGTCCACACCAGTTATTCACTCTACTTTGGAAATGAAACCACTCTCTCAGATTGCCTGAGGCACGTAATGTCTTAACTTGTGTGGTCTGGCACTGCAATCAATCTCCAAATTAAGAAAGGTTTTTTGATTTCGAACTCTCGTCCCGACAGTACAAAAACAATGCCTCTGCACATATTTTCATTTTTGTGGCTAGTCAGAAGGTAATCACCTTCCTGCTCATGTCTAGTGGAAAGCTGAGTTAACCCTTTCTCCTCCTGCTGCATAAAACTGAGTAACAACAGCTGAAAAATAGAGATAAATCGAGCTACGGGGTGTTCTGTATAAATCTGCTTCAAACCATGTTGCTGTGTTTCTCCCAGAAATTATTGAAGGTCACCCATTATGTAATCCAAAGCAATTTGTCAGTTCCCTTTGGCGTTCCGATGGGACTACTGAATTGTCTTTTTGGATTGTAAGTGGTGGTTGTCATTGTCCTCTGCACCCTCTCTAAAGCATCCACATCCTTCCTATAATGAGGCGACAAGAACTGCACTTGGACTTGGGATTTCAATTCAGTGATAGAGCTTCAAATGGGATTCCAAAACCTTGTAGTGTAGCGGTAAGCACAATCACTTTACAGTGCCAGAGACCAGGGTACTATTTCTACTGCTGCCTGTAAAGAGTTTGTACATTCTCTCTGTGACCACATGGATTTTTTCTGTGTGCTCCGGTTCCCTGCCACATTCCAAAGGTGCATGGTTTATTAGGTTAGTTGGTTACGTAGGTGTATTAAGTGTAGAGTGGTCTCGTTGGGCCAGAAGGGCCAGGTACCATCTTGTATCTCTAAATAAAATAATTAAAAAGCCCTGGATAAAAAAAAAAATTCCACAGAACAGAGCCCAACAAAATTATTACTTACCTGGTTGGAAAATGTACTTTGTGGTGCCATTTTCATACATGACCATTCATAGTTGAAAGTATTTTCTGTCAGAAGTCTATCTTGAGAAATTGGGTGTCTGCTGCAAGCAATTTTCAGTTCATGATCTTTCATAGTGGGAGAATTATGAGAATCCCATCCAGAATTCCCAAAAAAATGTGCTCCCAATAAGTTCAGGTCGCCAAGGGGAACAAAGGTTGAACTGAGTATAAGGCAAATGCTTTCATTCAATGGGAAGAGACATTGGTCTGAACATACCCTACAAAGGAGTTAGCATCATTTCTTCTGACTTGATTAAAACAGTCTATGATTAGATTAACAAAGGTGTTTTGAGAATTTGAGCTATGGGGAGAGATCAGATCTACTGACATGAATGATACTTCCAGGTTTAATACTACAATGTTGGGAAGTGCTCCATCACAATTCTGAACTGAAGATAGACTTTTTAAGAAAGGTTTATTTGACTTCTTTAAGATTTATACAGCCATGACATATGGCACTGCTTATTATTTAAGTTTTCTTCCAATTTTTCACTTATGTCATCTATTTTAACATACCTTGCCCTCTGATGAAGCCGAAAATGGATTTCTGTGATGATTGACATGTTTTGCAATTTTTCTAAAGTTAACAATGAGCCCAGAATAAATATTGTCTCTTACCTTGGAGACGTAATTTATTCAGAAATTTGGCTGTGATATTTGAAGTGAAATTGTGAACAATTTAAATTGCCATTTTATAGAAAATTGTTTAAAAGGTAATTGTTTTGGCTTTATATTTTGAATATGAAAGAACTTTTTTGGATTTCTGTTGTAATTTAAAGGGATATTTCTGAAATACAGTAATGATATAATTTAAAATTCATATTGATGTGCAATACAGACTAATAAACACTTCATGACAATTGAAAATGGTGGCTTGTGTAAGATCTGGTTAATGGGAGAAGTATATTGCCTAAAAATATATTCCTGCTTGGTAGCTTATTTTCTTCAGTGCATTGAAATCCCAAAACCAGTGTAAGTTTTCATTTCCTCATATTCAGCTACAGTATTGGTTCTTGATGCGGATGACACATTTCATTGTATATTTAGAGTTTTTGATGTACATGTGAAAAATAAAGCTAGTCTTAAACTTACTATAGTCATCCAGTAGAGGTAATTAGTGTTCTCAGCAGAAGCTCCGAAGCAATAAACACGGGAGCTAAAAAGGCACAGATTAACAACAAAATGCTGGAGGAACTCAGCAGGTCAGGCAGCATCCATGGAAAGGAAAAACAGTCGACATTTTGGGTCAAGATGCTTGAAAGGTCGTTGAAGAGTCTCGGTGTAAAACGGCGATTGTTTGTGTGCATTGCTCTGGATTTCCAGCATCTGCAGAATCTCTTGTGTTTATAATAAGCTCAGATACCACAAATACACACAAAATGCTGGAGGAGCTCAGTAGGCCAGGCAGCATCTATGGAAGAGAGTATAGTCGACATTTCGGGCTAAGACCCTTCGGCAGGACGTGTTGCTCAGATTTCCAGCATCTGCAGATTTTCTCTTGTTAGAGATACCACAAATAGTTTATTTCATAATTTAGGAAGCGAGCCACCAGACAAACATCATTTAAGTTTTTAATGAAGAATTCATTCTCAATTTAACATTAAGTATTATTTAGTGAAGAGATGGGAGGGAACATAAAACTGGACTGCTGCTTGTCTAATGGAAGTGTCAGGGAATCTTGGTGAGACCCTGCTCCATTCCTGGACTTCATTAGGACTGTGTCAGACATCCCACCTCTCCCGGAATTTCCGGGACTCTCCCGCATATGAATAGTGGCTCCCTGATGCCCGCAAATTATATACAATATCATGGAAATCAATTTTTTTGAGAGCGAGTGAGAGAAAGCAAGAGAGAGCGCGAGAGCGACCACGAGAGAGCGCACGTGCAAGGGAGAGCGAGAGCGCGCAAACGAGAGAGAGAGCGTGAAAGAGAAAGCAAGTGCGAGCGAAAGCAAGCGAGAGAGAGAGAGCGCAATAGTGAAAGCAAGTGAGAGCGCGAGTGAGCGAGAGAGAGCGCGAGAGCAAGCAAGCGAGAGAGAGAGAGAGTGCAAGAGCAAGCGAGAGAGAAAGCGAGAGCGCGCCATGGCAGAGTGTTCCAAAAAAATATAAAATGTACGTCACCCCAGACTACACTAAAGTGTACCCCTGCCTAATAGGGGTCAAAATAATGACAGTGCTGCTCGCTGCACTGTTTGCAACAGTGACTTTTCTATTGCCCATGGTGGGTTAAGTCTGTAAAAGACATATTGAGGTGAGCTTAACAGGTGTCATTCGTTTATTAACATAGCTAATGTTATTTAAACTAGCTGGCCAGCTGCTAAGGAGCTACTCTATTGCAGACATCCCACCTCTCCCGGAAGTCTCCCGCAAATTGATGGTGCTACCTCCCTGAAATGAGTTTTTGCAGGGTGGGATGTCTGCTGTGTACAGATGGCAGACAATTCTGGGGGGAGATGTGCAGCTACAATAGTCTCCAATCTATTCACCAAGAGTTTCAGGACTGCTGATTCACCGGGTTCTTTCTCTTCTCTCTCACGCAGGACATATTCCAGAAATGCTGCATGTACAGAGTCCTCAGAATTGTCAAGGACTCCTCCCATCCATCCTACAATCTCTTGGCGCCACAGCAGTATAGTAGTTAGCGCAACTCTATTAGAGCTCAGAGTGTAGCAGCATTCGGAGTAAATTTCTGGCGCTGGTCTGTTAGGAGTCTCTGTACGTCCATCCTGTGGAATGTGGTGGGTTTTCTCCAGATCCTCTGGTTCCCTCCCACCCCCCCAAGTCCAAAGACGTACTGGTTAGGTTAATTGGTCATTGTGAATTGTTTCTGTGATTAGGCCTGGATTAAATGGGGTTGTGGGGTTACTGGAACAGCATGACTCATAGGGCCCGAAGGGCTGACTCCACACTGCATTGCTAAATAAATCAATAAATAAAATATTTATCTGCATACTTGTCAGCTCTTGGTGATCAGAATATTTTTCAGTCTTTTGAACTCCTTGAAACTTTTGTGAACTTTGACAATAATCAAACTGATATTGGAACTTAAAAGCATTTTTATTGGACCCTATTAAGCCAATATCCATGTGTTGTTTTAGTGATAGTTTGTCCCAATAAATGTAATAAGGCTGAAGGAGAAGATTGGTTACATGGCACCACATAATATCAAAGTGCAATAATGCAAAAAAAACACCATTAAAATACCTCCATAAATTTAGTTCTGCACTTTTACCCCATGTTGCCTTTCTCCCCCTTCACTGCTGGACTGTAAGAGTTGTGTCAGCCAGATGGTTGAAGCCTCCTGTGTTTAAATTGGCAGCTTACTTTTAAAAAAATGCTTTTCATTGGAGATTCAGCTGTCAGGGAACCATAAAGTATAACAGGATGTAAGTTAAAGACAACCATAAATCTGAATGTGATGTAATAGGAAGCCAAAATTACCACTAAGTAATTGTGGAGTCTAGATGCAACAAAAGTACTGTACAACCAGTTCTGTTTTTTTTTAATTATCTGCCAAATTCATATTCTAGATCATTCAAACAGGAATTTAAATTGATTATTGTGAAACACCCCGGTTTCCTTGGCTGTGTAAGTCTAGGGTAGACAACCCTGCGAAACTTTAGAGATTACGGCGCACTAAACCCCACCCAAACCCCGGTTTGTGTTGATGCTGTGTCATTTGCTACCCTGTTACAAAATAATGCCGTGAAATAACAGACAGAACACTGCATGTGATTAAGGGAATTATATTTATGAATCTTAACTGAAGGATTAGTAAAGAATAACAAAAAGAAAATAGTCGACTCTAATTAAACAGTCAAATGTGTACCAGTTGGAGCTCATCTTGAAGTTCTCTGTCACTCATACTGAGCCCTTGGTCAACATGAAAGCACACACCACCTTCTGAACATTGCTTGCAGTCCATCTCGAACAAACCGGTCTCCCACTGGATCGTATGCCATGACTGGTTCTCCCTAGCGTCTTCTCTCTTCATCTCCTCTCGAACAAGAGCCTGAAACCAAACTTATTGTCCCTCACCAAGAAAAAAACCTCCCGCTAATTGGATGGCACACATTCCACATCATCCCTTATCTTCAACAATTACCCAAACAGGATGAAAGCAGAAGAGAGCTGCTAACAATTTTCAAGGTCTTACCAGATTCTGGGAAGCAGTATATGGTTTTCTAGAAAATTTTTGCATTGCTAGATTTAACATACATCTGTTTCACCTTAATTCCAGTGCTGATGCCGTCTTAATACCATAAGACATAGAGGCAGAATTAGGATATTCAGCCCATCGAATGTTATCCACCACTTCATTATGCCTCCTTATATGTGTTGTAACTTCAAAACATTAAACTAATTCCACTAAAGCTGTTGGAAGTCTGAAATATAGGTTTAACTTTGAGTTTACTTTAAACTGCAAAACATTAAATTAATGCAAAGGAACACATGGGGAGGCTGGGACTGCAGGTATAACTTTGAATTTACTTTAAGAGAGGCATGTACATATCATGCCATAACATGATGCTGTATGCAATTTATGTATTTTTACATATAACCTGTAATTAATTACTTAAATGAACAAGAATGCTTAATCAAAGTATATATAAATATATATATATAAAAAATATATATACACACACACAATATTATTGAGATATTAAATACACACCTTGAATGAATGAATGAATGAAATTTATTTCAGTCAGTACAAACATAACAAAAAGCATCATTTTCAACGATGATTTCATAACGATGATTTCATCAGACAAAATTACAACAAAAAACATAAATGTTCTTTAAAACAGACCGAAAGGGTGTAGGCTGAAGCTACACTTATTACGCCTACCCCTCTTACTTATACAACAATATATTTGGCATCAATCATTACATCAAAACTAAAAATTTCATAATCTTTTAACACAAAATCCAACTCCAAGTATCATTTATTTACATTACTCCCATTCTTTTTAAATCATGTATTTTATATTTGTTCATTAAATTATTTTTAAATAATTTTTTAAACTTGTTAAGAGTGGTGCATGTTTTTAAATTCTCACAACTGTTCCATAGATTCACTCCTCTGACTGAAAATAATGATTCTTTACATTTGTTCTTATCCTTTGGTTTTGAAACATACATGTTGACTTTCTCTCATTTTAAACAACCTTTGTATACTTTGTGGTAGCTGTCCATTTTTTACTTTATACATAATTTGTGTTATTTTAAAATCTACGAAATCTCTGAATTTTAAAGTGTTTAGTTGAATAAATAGTGGATTGGTTGGCTCATAATAAGTTGTCTTATTTACAATTTGTATGACTTTCTCTTGGAGTAGAAAAATTGAGTTAGTATTTGTTTTGTATGTATTTCCCCATACCGCTACACAGTAAGTCATGTATGGAACTATAAGTCAACAGTATAATGTATACGAAGATTCCTGATTTAAGAAATCTTGCTCTTTGTACAGTATTGTAATAGATTTTGACATTTTTGCTTTGACATAACTTATATGTGGCTTCCAGCTTAATTTATTATCTATTACCACTCCTAAAAATTTAGTTTCAAATACCTTATCAATTTCAACATCATTTATTCTAAGTTTACTATATGAGTTTGGTACATGGTTTCCAAATATTATGAATTTAGTTTTACTTAGATTCAGTGATAATTTGTTAGTATCAAACCAGTTCTTCATAATTTTTAGTTCTTTCTCCACCGTATCGAAAAGTTGTTTCAGATGTTCCCCACTACAAAATATAGTTGTATCATCAGCAAATAATATACATTTCAATGTCTGAGAGACCATACATATATCGTTTATATACAAAATGAACAGCAATGGACCAAGCACTGAACCTTGTGGAACCCCACAAGTTACCCTCAAAAGTTTTGAATTTGAGTTGTTTATATGTACATACTAATACCTGTCTTCCAAATAACTACTTAACCAGTCACGTGCCACCCCTCTAATACCATATCGTTCTAATTTTGTTAATAATAATTTATGGTCAATAGTGCCAAATGCTTTTTTTTAGATCAGGGAATATTCTCACTGTGTATTCACTTCTTTCTATAACATTTGATATTTCTTCTACAAAATCTATTAATGCTACTGTAGTGGTTCTGCTTTTTTTCTGAAACCATATTGCTGTTCATAGAGTATATTATGTTTTGTTATGAAATCATTTACTCTTCTGACAAATATTTTTCCAATATTTTGGAAAACTGTGAGAGCAAAGAAACTGGTCTATAATTCAAAAATACATGTTTATCTCCAGCTTTGTATATTGGAATGACCTTGGCTATTTTCATTTTATTGGGACATTTTCCAGCAATCAAAGACTGATTACAGATATGAATCAGTGGTTTCACAAAATAGTCAATGATGTTTTTAATTAAATACATATCATATCCATTCCAATCTGTTGATTTCTTGCTCTTTGATTTATATACTATATCAATTATTTCTTTTTCCTCAGCTGCTCTAATAAACCTTCATCTGTAACCCTTGACACCCTTACTAATTAAAAACCTATCAACCTCTGCTTTAGTTATACACAAAGACTTGGCCTCCACAGCCATCTGTAGCAATAAATTCCACAGATTCACTTCCCTCTGGATAAGGAAATTCTTCCTCATCTTCACTATAAATGGATATCCCTCTATTCTGAGGCTGTACCTGGTCCTAGACTTCCCCCACTGTAGGAAGCATCCTCTCCACATCCACTCAATCTAGACCTTTCAACATTCGATAGGTTTCAATGAGATTATCCCTCATTCTTCTAAACTCCGGTGAGCACAGGCCCAGACCTGTTGGCTTGTCACAATGAATTGAATCATAATTGTTCATCATAAACAGAAAATCTGGTAGAAATCGTGCAGGAAGAATTAGATGATATTACTACAACCTCAAAGAGTGTACAATTTGTGATCGCTGTAATGGCATGAACCTTCAGTAATGTAAAAAATTAGCCCTTTAAAATCATCAGAATCAAATTTGCTTGCATGAACAAAGAGCAAACTGTATTCAAAATGCATATCACTGGAGCAATATTAGACTAACCTTTGGAATTATATCCATAAGAGCTGAAACCAGCTGATATATATTTGTCTCTTGGCTCAAGGCTCATCCAAGACGAGCGCCTTACAATGCTCTACTTACTGGTAATACTGCCTCATGTTCGGTACAGAGAGACATAGGAAGCAAATGTGCTTCAAAATGAGCAGCATGAGCCACCATTCAGGTTCCCTTGGTGATTCTAATCTCACACCAGCCTGATACAGGATTGTCACATCAGCTCAGAGATTGCCTGTGTGAGCCATGACGGGGGACAGTGACTGGGATGAGTGGGAGGCTCCAGCAGGAAGCGGATAACCCAGCTAGAACATTACAGCAGAGAAACAGGCCTCTTGGCCCATCTAGCCCATGCTGTACTGTTACTCTGCCGAGTCCCATCAACTAGTACCCGGATTATCACACTCCATACCCCTCCAATCCATTGATCTATTCAAACTTCTTTTCAGTGTTGCAATCAAACTCGCATCCACCAGCTCTGCTGGCAGCTTGTTCCAGACTCATATTACAATTTACATATTACTATTTAACTATTTATGGTTTTATTACTATTTATTATTTACAGTGCAACTGTAACAAAAACAATTTCCACCAGGATCAATAAAGTATGACATGACTATGACTCACATCACCCCCTGAGTGAAGAATTTCCCCCTTGTTCCCCTTAAACATTTCACCTTTCACCCTTAACCTCTAATTCTAATCTCACCCAACCTCATTGGAAAAAGGCTGCTTGTATTAAGCCTAACCACATCCCTCATAATTTTATTACCTCTATCAAATCTCCCCTCATTTTTCTGCACTCTAGGAGTAAGGTCTTAACCTGTTCAGCCTTTCCCTAAAACTTCGGTCCTCAAATGCCAGCAACACCTTTGTACATTTTCTCTGTACTCTCTCAATCTTATTGATATCTTTTCTGTAGGTAGGTCACCAGAACTACACACAAGTCTCCAAATTTTTCTCAAATTCATTTTCTTGCAGGCATTCACCATAGAACAAAGCAATGAATCAGAGTCAAATGGAGTTTCTCTTTGATTCTATTCAGTCTCTGCAGTTGGATCCCTGACTTCCTAACCGGAAGACCACAACCTGTGCGGATTGGTGATAACATCTCCTCCTCGCTGACAATCAGTATTGGTGCGCCTCAGGTGTGGGTGCTTAGCCCACTGCTCTACGCTCTCTATACCCATGACTGTGTGGCTAGGCATAGCTCAAATACCATTTATAAATTTGCTGATGATACAACCATTGTTGGTAGAATCTCAAATAGAGTCGAGAGGGTGTACAGAAGTGAGATATACCAACTAGTGGAGTGGTGTCGCAGCGACAACCTTGGATTCAGCGTCAGTAAGACGAAAGAGCTAATTGTGGAGTTCAGGAAGGGTAAGACGAAGGAATATGTACCAATCCTCATAGGGAATTCAGAAGTGGAGAGAGTGAGCAGTTTCAGTTCCTGGGTGTCAAGATCTCTGAGGACCTAACCTGGTCCCAAAATATTGATGGAGTTATAAAGAAGGCAAGACAGTGGCTATACTTCATTAGGAGTTTGAAGAGATTTGGTATATCACAGGCTGTATCACTGTCTGGTACGGAGGGGCTACAGCACAGGATCAAAAGAAGCTGCAGAAGGTTGTAAATCTAGTCAACTCCATCTTGGGTACTAACCTACAGAGTACTCAGAACATCTTCAGGGAGCGGTGTCTCAGAAAGGCAGCATCCATTATTAAGGACCTCCAGCACCCAGGGCATGCCCTTTCCTCACTGTTACCATCAGGTAGGAGGTACAGAAGCCTGAAGGCACACACTCAGAGATTCATCTGCCATCCGATTCCTAAATGGACATTGAACCCGTGAACAGTACCTTATTTTTTAATATACATTATTTCTGTTTTTTGCATGATTTTTTAATCTATTCAATATACATATACAGTCATTGATTTATTATTATATTTCTTCTATATTAAGTATTACATTGAACTGCTGTTGCTAACAAATTTCACGACACATGCCGGTGATAATAAATCTAATTCTGATTTCACTGTCAATGCCTGCAAGAAAATGAATCTCATGTGACATATTCTTACAAAAGGTCGGAGATCCAGCCCAGTGCATCATGGGTAAAGCCCACACTGGCATGAAGTGTTGCTGTAGAAAACAGCATCTATCATCAGAGATCCTCACCACTCAGGTTGTGCTCTATTCCTGCCACTGCCATCAGGTAGATGGTACAAGAGCATTACCACTCACACCACAGATTTAGGGTCTGCTACTACCCCTCAACCATCGGACTCTTAAACAAAAGTGGATAACTACACTTACTTGCCTATCCATTGAGATGTTCCCACAACCAATGATCTCACTTTAAGGGCTCATTACCTCGTTATCTCATGTTCATGATATTTATTGCTTTTTTTTAAATATCTGCAATTGCACAGTTTGTTGCCTTTTGCACTCTGGTTGATCTTTCATCGGTTCTGTTATAGTTACTATTTTATAGATTTGATGGGTATGCCAGCAGGAAATTGAATCTCAGCACTGGATATGGTGACATAAATGTACTTTGATAATTTGATAATAAATGTACTTTAAATTTTGAAATTGAAATTTGGCTCAGCAACGTCTTTCCAACTTCATAACATCCGTACTCCTGTACTCAACGATCTGATTTATGAAGCATTCTTTACAACCCTATCTACTTGTAATACCTGTGGGAGTGCATGACTTTTCAGATATAACAGCAGAGTCAAAGGTGATGTTATATTTCAGCTACACAGCAGGGGAAGCTGTTGATTGGTAAGTAAGGGCAGGTGAAGATTTTCAGTACTTTCACAACTGATTAGTTTCAGCTAAAGTAATGACAGGTTGACTGGTAATGTGATTGGCCTTCTTTAATTAGGGAAGGCTGTGTAAGAGCTTAATTCAAAGGGAAGTTCATAGCTCCCTACACAGGTTGATAGGGTGGTTAAGAAGGCATATGGTATGCTTGCCTTCATTAGTTCAAAAGTCAGGAAGTTGTGTTGTAGCTTTTATAAAACTCCAGTTAGGCCACATATGGAGTACAGTCTGGTCGCCTATGACAAAAAGGATGTTGAGGCTTTGGAGAAGGACTGGAGGTTCACCACAATGCTGCCTGGATTATAGGGCATGTGCTATAACTCGGTGTACCTGAGTTGTTTTCTCTGGAGTGGTGAAGGCTGAGGAGAGATCTGTTAGAGGTTTAGAAGGTTATGAGTACCATCAGTAGAGTAGACAGCTATCTTTTTTCCCAGGGTTGAAGAAGTATTCTAAAAACAGGATGACACAACCATGGCTGACAAGGGAAGTCAAAGACAACATTAAAACAAAAATGTGGGCATATAATAGAGCAAACATTTCATGGGAAGTTAGAGGACTGGGAAGCTTTAAAAACCAATAAAAACAACTAAAAGCCATAAGGAACGAAAAGATGAAATATGAAGGACAATAATATCAAAGAGGATACCAAAACTTTTTCAGATATATAAAATAAAAGAGAAGCAAGAGTGTATACAGAATTGACCAGCGGCTAATCCGAGCATTGGAAGTTTAGAGAGAAGGAGACTTTAATCGATTCTACTGCCTGAGAATAAAAGGCAGGAGTGGATCGCAGCAGCATAACAGAGCTTTGACCAGTGACCAATTGGCAATGGGATTGATTAGTAAGAGCAAATGAAAAGAAGACAGGGGCAAGTGCAGCAGCCATCCTCACAGCGACTGTCATCGGACTGGACATGGTCAGGGTGGTGATCTTAAGACTTTAGCTTTTCAAGGCTTCACTCAGAGAAAGCAAAAGAAAGAAAAACTATTCTGACTTGATGGGCCAAATGGTCTAATTCTTCTCCTATATCTTATTGTCTTATGGATATTGGAACATTGGAAAATGAAGCTGGAGAGGAAGCAGTCGTGGACAAGAAAGTGGCAGACAAACTGAATAAGTGTTTTGCATCAGTCTTGGCTGTGGAAGACACTAACAGTGTGCTACAGGTTCAATGGTGCCAGGGGTAGAAATAAGTGCAGTTAATATTACACTAGGGAGAAGGTGCTTGGGAAGCTGAAAGATCTGAAGGTAGATAAGTCACCTGGACCAGATGGACTACATCTCAGGGTTTTGAAAGAGATTGTGGAGGCATTAGTAATGATCTTTAAAGAATCACTAGATTCTGGCATGGTTCCAAAGAACTAAAAAACTGCAAATGTCAATTCATTCTTCAAGAAGGAAAGGAGGCAGAAGAAAGTAAATTATAGGTCAGTTAGCCTGACCTGAATGGTTGGGAAGATGCTGGAGATGATTGTTAAAGATGTGGTCTCAGGGTACTTGGAGGCACATAATATAACAAGCCAAAGTTGTTATTGTTTCCAGAAGGTAAACTTGCCTGACAAATCTGTTGGAATTCCTTGAAGAAATAGCAAGCAGGATAGAGCAAGGAGATCTGGTGGATATTGAAGGCCTTTGACAAGGTGCCGCACATGACGCTGCTTGACAAGATAAGAGTCCATGGATTACAGGAAAGATACTAGCATGGATAGAGCATTGACTAATTGACAAGAAGCAAAGAGTGGGAATAAAGGAAGTCTTTTTGGCTTGGTTGCTGGTGACAAGCAGTGTTTCCCGCAGTGGTCGGTGTTGGGACTGCTGCTTTTTATGTGCTTATGCCAATGAAGATGGAATTGATGGTTTTGTGACCAGGCTTGTGGATGATACGAAGACAGGTGGAGGGGCAGGTACTGGGAAGGCACCAGAAGAACTTGGACAGTTTGGGAGAATGGGCAAAGAAGTGGCAAATGGAATAAAGTGTCAGGAAGTGTATGCTCATGTACTTTGGTAGAAGGAGTAAAAGCATGGACTATTTTCTAAACAGGAAGAAAATTCAGAAACTGGAGGTGCAAAGAGTTTGAGTCCTCATGCAGGATTCCCTAAAGGTTAACTTGCAAGTTAAGTTAGTGGTGAGGAAAGCAAATGTGATAGTGCATTCACTCCAAGAGGACTTGAATATAAAAGCAAGGATGCAATGCTGAGGCTTCAAATGGAGTACTGTGAGTAGTTTTGGGCCCCCTAAGGGAGGATGTGCTGACATTGGAGAGGGTTCAGAGGAGGATCACGAGAATGACTACCGGAATGAAAGGCTTCTCACATGAGGAGCATCTGATGACTCCAAGCCTGTATTCACTGGGATTTAGAAGAATGGGGGGGGGGGATCTCATTGAAATATGTTGAATATTGAAAGACCTCAATAGAGTAGATAAGCAAAGGATGTTGCCAATAGTGGGTGTGTCTAGGACCAGAGGGCAGAGCCTCAGAATGGAGTGACATAAAAACATAAGAACATAAGAAATAGGAGCAGGAGTCGGCCATCTGGCCCATCAAGCCTGCCCTGCCACTCAATAAGATCATGGCTGATCTGTCCGTAAACTCAGCTCTACCTACCTGCCTTTTCCCCATAACCCTTAATTCCCATACAATATACCTATCTAACAAAAAACCTATCTAACTGTTTCTTAAATATATTTAGTGAAGAAGCCTCAACTGCTTCCCTGGGCAGAGAATTCCACAGATTCACCACTCTCTGGGAAAAACAGTTCTCCTCATCTCTGCCCTAAATCTTCTCCCCTGAATCTTGAGGCAATGTCCCCTAGTTCTAGTCTCATCGACCAATGGAAACAACTTTCCTACTTCTATCTCATCTATTCCCTTCAAAATTTTATATGTTGCTATAAGATCCCCTCTCATTCTTCTGAACTCCAGAGAGTATAGTCCCAGGCGACTCAATCTCTCCTCATAGGTTAACCCCTTCATCCCTGGAATCAACCTGGTTAACCTCCTCTGCACTGCCTCCAAACCCAGTATATCCTTCCTCAAGTATGGAGACCAGAACTGCACACAGCACTCCAGGTGGGGCCTCACCAGTACCCTGTATAGTTGCAACATGACCTCCCTGCTCTTGAATTCAATCCCTCTAGCAATGAAGGTCAACATTCCGTTTGCCTTCTTAATAACCTGCTGTACCTGCAAGCCATTTTTGCGATTCATAAACAAGCACTCCCAAGTCCCTCTGTACAACAACATGCTGCAGTCTTTCACAATTTAAATAATAATTTGCTCTTCTGTTATTCCTTCTAAAGTGGATGATCTCACATTTACCACCATTGTATTCCATCTGCCAGACCTTGGGCCACTCACTTAATCTATCTACATCCCTCTGCAGACTCTCCACATCCTCTGTACAATTTGCTTTTCCACTCAGTTTAGTGTCGTCAGCAAATTTTGCTACTCTACACTCAGTTCCCTCTTCCAAATCATCAATGTAAATGGTAAACAGCTGCGGGCCCAGCACCGACCCCTGCGGCACCCCACTCACCATTGACTGCCAACCGGAGAAACACCCATTTATACCAACTCTCTGCCTTCTATCGGTTAACCAATCCACTATCCATGCCAATACACTTCCTCCGACTCCACGCAACCGTATCTTATTTATAAGTGTCTTGTGCGGCACCTTATCGAACGCCTTCTAGAAATCCAAGTATACAACATCCACCTGTTCCCCTCTATCCACTTCACTTATTATGTCCTCAAGGAACTCCAGTAAGCTTGTCAAACAGGACCTTCCCTTTCAGAATTCATGCTGCCTCTGTCTAATGGAACGACTCCTTTCTAAGTGTTTCGTTATTTCTTCCTTTATGACAGCTTCAAGCATTTTCCCAACTACAGACCTATAGTTGCCCATCTTTTGCCTACATCCTTTTTAAAAAAAGTGGCGTGACATTTGCCGTCTTACAATCTGCCGTAACCTGCCCAGAGTCTAGAGAGTTTTGATAAATGATTACCAACGTGTCTAATATAACCTTCGTCAGTTCCTTCAGAACCCTGTGATGCATCCCATTAGAACCAGGGGACTTATCTACCTTCAGACCCTCTAGTTTTCTCATCACTATCTCTTTAGTGACAGTGATTTTATCAAGGTCCTCACTTCCCATTTCGTCCATAACATCCTTCTTTGGCATACTAGACGAGTCCTCCACTGTGAAGACCGACACAAAATAGTCGTTCAATGCCTCAGCCATTTCCTTATCACGCAATATTAATTTCCCCTTATTGTCTTCCAAGGGACATCCATTTAGAATGGAGATGAGGAGGAATTTCTCCAACCAGAGAGTGGTGAATCTATAGATGTGGAACTTGTTGCCACAGGCTGCTGTGGAGGCCAGGTCACTGGGTGTATTTAAGGCGGAGGTTGATAGGTTCTTGATTAGTCAGGGCATGAAAGGTTATGAGGAGAGGGCAGGAGACTGAGGTTGACAGGGAAAATGGATCAGCCACGATGAACTGATGGAGCAGGCTTGATGAATTGAATGGCATAATTCTACTCCTATGTTTTATGGTCTTGTTGGCTAAATGTCCAATATTGGGTGAGAGTGGATAAATTCAAAGGCAACATGAGAGGCAATGTTTTTACACAGAGAGTAATGGGTGCCTGAAATGTACTGTCTGGGATGGTGTTAGGGGTATATACATTAGGGACTTTGATAGAATATGAGGAAAATGGAATAATATGGACATTTTTTAGGCAGAAGAGACTAGTTTAGTTGGCCTGTTGACTACTAATTGGTTCTGCGCAACACTGTGGGCCCAAGAGCCTGCTCCTGTACTGCTCAGTTCTAAGTTCTATGTTCTAATTCCCTTCAGCCAGGATTTCCCTGGGAGTGCAGGCAGAACAGTTGATAGCTCAGCTGAAGAAGGGAAGGAGCAGGAGTCCAAGCTGATTCAGTCATGAGAGGAGTGGACAACATGTGTTGCCTCCCAAGTGTGAGGCTCACGGATAGCACAGAACGATTGCACGGTTTTTTAAAGAGGTGAACAGTCAGAAATTGTAGTTCATTTTGGCACGGATAATACAGTTCAAATGAGTGATGAGATCCTGCAATCTGAATTGTGAACCTAGGTTGGGCAGCAGTTAGCGTGGCACCAATACAGCTTCGGTTGAAAGACTGGGGTTCAATTCATAGAACATAGAATAGTACAGCACAGTACAGGCCCTTCGGCCCACAATGTTGTGCCAACCCTCAAACCCTGCCTCCCATATAAGCCCCACCTTAGATTCCTCCATATACCTGTCTAGTAGTCTCTTAAACTTCACTAGTGTATCTGCCTCCACCACAGACTCAGGCAGTGCATTCCACGCACCAACCACTCTCTGAGTAAAAAACCTTCCTCTAATATCCCCCTTGAACTTCCCACCCCTTACCTTAAAGCCATGTCCTCTTGTATTGAGCGACGTGCTCTGGGGAAGAGGCACTGGCTATCCACTCTATCTATTCCTCTTATTGCTGTTAATCCTGCTATTAATCTGCAAGGAGTTTGTACATTCTCCCCGTTTCCTCCAGTTGCTCCAGTTTCCTCCCACATTCCAACAAAGTACGGGTTAGAATTAGTGAGTTGTGGGCTTACTATGTTGGCACTGAACGTTTGCCCCGAGCACAATCCTCGCTGATTTCAGCTCTGCATTTTTATTTAATCCATGTGCCTGTCTAAGAGTTTCTTAAATTTCCTTAACGTATCTGCTTCTACCATCACCCCTGACAGTGCGTTCTTGCACCCATCACACTCTGTGTAAACGACCAACTTCTCTCACCCCTGCCCCCATACTTTCCTCCAATCACATTAAAGTTATGACCTCTTGTATTAGCTGTTGCTGCCTGGGAACAAAGCACTGGCTGTCCCCACGATCTGTGCCTCTCCTTGTCCTGTATACCTCTATCAAATTGCCTCTCATCCTGCTTCACTCCAAAGCAAAAAGGCCTGGCTCACGCAACCTTTTAAAAGCTCCCCCATCCTCTAACTTCCCACTAATTTGCTCTGTCATGTCGTGAAATCGGTTGTTGTGTGGCAGCAGTACAGTGCAACAGATAAAATACACTATAAATTACAATAATTAAAATACTCAGTATAGTTTTTAATTTGTTAAAAAGTAAGTACAATAAAAGAGAGCAGAAGTAGTGGGTTAGTGTTCATGGGATGGTTAATTGAATCCGATTGCAAAGCCGGAGGAGCTGTTCCTGAATCGTTGAATGTGTGCCTCCAGGCTCCTGTACCTTTTCCTTGATGATGGCAATGAGGAGTGGGCATGTTTTGGGTGGTGGGAGTCCTTAATGGTTCATGCCGCCTTTCTGAGGCATAACCGGAACCATCGAGAGGCACATTGTGGATCTAATACACCGTTCTGAAACAATTCTTCCAGGAGTTCTACCAAGTGGTAGCGGTGACCTGGATTTCTACCCTGCTTCATTTTTGATGGTGAGACAGAATTGTCAGAATCTCTTCATTTTGCCAAGGCCAGTGTTGCCTGCTGAAGCTAATCAGTTGCCGACAGAATTTTTACTGGAGTTCAGAGTCAGTGCCAAGGTTTAAGAATGCACTTATTGAATTTTTATAGTAATGCACCCTATCAAATAATGAAAACAATAAAATCTGACCTGCTACACTCCGGGATGTTGGGTTGTATTTTCTGCTTGGTTGATTAATGTATTTTAAGGACATCATACTCCTGTCCCCTGAGGCAGCCTGCAGTCAGCCAAAGGCAAGGAATTCTAGGGCTGAGCATCTATTTTTGAAACTAAAAATCAAATGCACTAACATTCATTTATTTCTCATTTCCCTCAATACTCTTTGAATGTGATCCCATATTTTTCAAATTGGATATCGATTCTAACACTTTACAATACCAGTGACCCGGGTTCATTTCCATCACTGCCTGTAAGGAGGTCGTATGCTCTCCCCACGGCTTTGCATGTTTCCTCCAGGTGCTCCGGTTTCCTCCCACAGTCCAAAGACGTTGGTAGGTTAATTTGTCATTGTAAATTGTCCCATGATTAGGCCAGGATTAAATTGGGGAACTGCTGGGCAGCCTGTCTCGAAGGGCTTGAAGGGCCTGTTCCATACAGTTTCTCAATCTATCAATCAATCAGTAAGCATATTGATTGGGAAAATTAGTGGTGTTAAATTACCAAAGAATAAATTAATTTCTAATAATAAGCAGAAATTCAATCAGCTCAGGTCAACATTTAACAGCAAGACAGACTATTTCTCCCTCCGCGTTATTAACATATTTACCCATCATTATCATCATTATCATCAAGAGCTGATTGTGGACTTCTGGAAGGGTAAGACAAAGGAACACATACCAATCCTCATAGAGCACGGGTCCCCAACCTTTTATGCACTGCGAACCGGTTTAATATTGACAATATTCTTGCGGACCGGCTGACAGGGGGATGTTAATCATGACCAGCATATAGGTGATAAGTCAACTATATCACTTATAAGTGGCTAATATACTTAATTTCATTTCTAAAAGGGTTTATCTAATGAATTTAATATTAAACACACAGCGCATATTTTCCTCGCAGGAGGAGGAGAAGATGGCGGCGCGACGCAGCGCATGCGGCCTCTCCGGTGAATGATGTCTGCAATCTGTTAAGTACGGTACCGTGCACAGTTCTGATCTGATGGAGACAGACATGAGAGTACGGAGGAACATCTGGAGAAACTTCTGAAATAGCCGCTTCGCTGCCACTGCTACTGTGTGGTAACTGGAATCTCAGGAGCAGAAGGAAGGCCTCAAGTCCTCGGCTTTGCTTGTCTCGGCTGCCGGGGAGAGGTCGAAGGTGCTCGGCAGAGGATGGCGCTCGGGAGGCTGTATCGGAGGGGCTGGTTGGAGGCTCGAAGTTTTCGGATGGATGGATTCAGTGCCAACTATGGTCGGTTGCTTCCAATGCATCAGCAGTTGTCAGTGTCTGGAGGTTTATGGCAGGGAGTTTCTCCCTTTTGTTGCCTGCTATCGGGGACTCAGGAGTCGATCGGGACTTGAGACTTTTTTTTTTACCTTGCCCATGGTCTGTTCTTTATCAAATTATGGTATTGCTTTGCACTGCTGTAACTATATGTTATAATTATGTGGTTCTGTCAGTGTTAGTCTTTGGTTTGTCCTGTTTTTCTGTGATATCACTCTGGAGGAACATTGTATCATTTCTTAATGCATGTATGCATTTTTAAATGACAATAAAAGAGGACTGAGTGTTCTTATAATCTAATATAGTGATATGTCAATTATAAGTCACTTATAAATCAATAGCATCATAACATTTTAAATAACTTTCGGATATTAAACACACAGAGCATATTTTCCTCGTATGAATGTATAAAATCATTGCAGCACACTAATATCGCTGAATCAGTGGGAGACCTGGGCTTGTTTTTCTGCAGCAAGACAGTCCTATCGAGGGATGATGGGAGACAGAGATACTCGAAGGGGGTTCCTTATGTCCAGTCTATTCCGCAATTTAGTTTTCGTTGCATTCATTGCAGAAAACCCCGCTTCACAGAGATATGATGTTGGAAATGGAAGCAACGTTTTCAGTGCTTTTGTGGCTATCTCAGGATATTCAGCCTTGACTTTGATCAAGAATGCCGGCAGAGATGTTATGTCAAACATACTTTTCAGCCCACTGTCATTTGCAAGCTCAAGGAGTTGATCTTCTTCCTGCGCTGACATGGACGATTCACCGGGGACATTAGTAACTGGGTCGCGGACTCATTCCTTTGCACATCGAGTCATTTGCAGTTGGAAAGTAACGCTTGAATTCTGTCAACAGTGAAGGTAAGTGATCGCGCACCAGCTGTGAGAAGGATAGTGCAGCCTCAGTCTCTCCCAAATTCCCAGCTAATGCTGGGAACATGTCAAATATGCCCCTGTCCACTCGCCGTCCCCACAATTTCAGTTTGGCTTTGAAAGCAGACATTTTATCTTCCAACTTGAAGACAGTTGTCATTCTCCCCTGAAGTAACAAATTGAGTTCATTGAGCAGGTTGAAGATGTCACACAGATAAGCGAGTTTTGCTATCCACTCCTCGTCACTGAAGTGTGCTGCCAATGGTGACTTTTTTCCTGAAAGAAATCTCTGTAGCTGCTCTCTTAACTCAAAAACCCTGGCCAGGGCTCTCCCCCTTGACTTCAGAAGGCGTTTGTGCTCTGCATCCATTTCCTCGCAATGCTGCTCAAACAGATGTGAATTAAGGACTTCTGCTTTGATGTGATTGATAACTTCAGTAACGTCACTCAATACGCTGTTAAGATCGGGTGACATTTTTCGGATAGCCAGCATTTCCCTGTGTATAACTGAGTGTGTAGACTGGCATTCAGGAGCAACCTCTTTGACTTGGGTAGTGAAACCAGCCAGCCGTCCAGTCATAGCTGCAGCCCCGTCTGTGCATATTCCAACACAGAATGACCAGTCCAGTTTGCCTTACATGTAGTCATTCAAAGACTTGAATAGTTCTGCCCCAGTTGTGTTAGTTGGCAGCGGCAGTGCACACTACATATCTTCGTGCACATTGTCTTGAAATACATATTGCACATAAACCAGCAGCATTGCCTTGTTGTCAACATTGGTAGACTCGTCGACCTGGATAGCATACCATGGTGACTCGTTAAGCCGTTCCAACAGCTGTGCTTCGATGTCCTCCACTATGTCATCGATTCTCCTTGAAACTGTGGTAGCTGAAAGAGAAACCTTTGCCATCTTGTTAGCTGCAGCTTCTCCCAACAGTTCATGGCACATGTCCTTGGCAGCAGGCAGAATCAGTTCTTCACCAACAGTGAAAGGCTTCTTAGCTTCAGCAATATGGCTAGCCACTAAGTACGACACTCTCAGAGCAGCAGCATTTGTGGAGGTAGTGGCTCTCAGCACTTGCTTCTGTTTCGCTTGCTCATGTTTTTTCCGCTCAAAAAACTCAACGGGTTTGTCTTTAAGTGCAGGGTGCTTGGACGCAAGGTGCCGAAGCAGCTTTGAGGGCTTCATTGCCTCATTAGACAGCTTGTCTCCACATATCACACACAGGGGGCTTGGAACGTGCATGTCACTGGTCGCAATAAAGCCATATTTTATGTATGACTCGTCGTATTTTCTGCTGAAGGAAGCTGTCTTTTTTTTTGAAGTCTCGGCCTCAGCTGTCTCTGCGTTATCATCATTATTAGGCATTTTATGTCCCCTACCACCTCTTCCAAAGAAATTCTCAAGCGACGTTTGTTTTTTACTCATCGAGTAGTTGTAGGTTAATGACCGACTGATGACTTTGCGTGGGTAATGACCTCTTGTGCGTAATGACCTCGCATGCGTTCAAGTTCAACAGTGGGCGTGACAGGGAATGAGGAAAGGTGCAGCTAACTCATACTATTTCATACCGCCAAATCATATCGCTTCCTCGCAGTCCGGTAGCACATGCTTTGCGGCCCGGTGGTTGGGGACCACTGTCATAGAGGGATCAGAAGTGGAGAGAGTGAGAAGTTTCAAAATCCTGGGTGTCAAGATCTCTGAGGATCTAACCTGGTCCCAACATATTGATGTAGTCATAAAGAAGGCAAGATAGCGGCTATACTTTATTAGGAGTTTGAAGAGATTTGGCATGTCAACAAATACACTCAAAAACTTCTATAGTTGTACCGTGGAGAGCATTCTGACAGGCTGCATCACTGTCTGGTATGGAGGGGCTACTGCACAGGACCGAAAGAAGCTGCAGATAGTTGTAAATCTAGTCAGCTCCATCTTGGGCATTAGCCTACAAAGTACCCAGGACATGTTTAGAGAGTGGTGTCTCAGAAAGGCAGCATCCATTATTAAGGACCCCCAGCACCCAGGACATGCCCTTTTCTCACGGTTACCATCGGGTAGGAGATACAGAAGCCTGAAGGCACACACTCAGCGATTCAGGAACAGCTTCTTCCCCTTTGCCATCTGATTCCTAAATGGATATTGAAGCTTTGGACACTAACTCACTTTTTTAATATACAGTATTTCTGTTTTTGCACATTTTTTAAAAATCAATTTAATATATGTAACTGATTTATTCTGCTAGATTATGTATTGCATTGAACCACTGTTGTCAAGTTAACAAATTTCGTGTCACGTGCCAGTGATAATAAACCTGATTCTGATTCTGATTCTGATCATCATATTGTTATGTGCTGTGTCTTATGACATGGGCGATCATGGTGACAATGATTCTTCTTGGCACTTTTTTTTCTACAGAAGTGGTTTGCCATTTATGTCTCCTGGGCAGTGTCTTTACAAGACGGGTGATCCCAGCCATTATCATATTCTTCAGAGATTGTCTGCTTGGCGTCAGCGGTCGCATAACCAGGACTTGTGATGTGCACCAATGCATATACAACCATCCACCACCTGCTCCCATGGCTTCACATGACCTTGATCGGGGGCTAAACAGGTGCTACACCTTGTCCAAGGGTGACCTGCACTGCTGGGGATGATGGTGAAGAATGAAACAATAGCGCATTTAAAAGTCTCACAGATTAGCACATGGATGTAGGGAAAATGAGGGTTATGGGCTGTGTAGGAAGAAAGGGTAACCATTAGATAGATCATGGAGTAGATCGACATAATATCATGATCTGAATGGCCTGTACAGTTCGATGTTCTGTTCTGGTGCTGTGCTGTTATGGTAATAATGTTACAAATATTTAACCTAAATTTCTTAGTTCTTGCACTGCGATGTACATGTTACATTCATTGATTTTAAAGTTATTACTGTTAGGTATAGATGGTAGGGTGGAGATATGTCTCTCCCAAAGAAGGTGTAAGTCACTCCTTCCCTCCGCTAGCCTGCCAAAAGAGAAGTTATTGAGTGTGAGAACCAGTTCTGCCAACCAGAGGAGAGTAGTGGTGGTGGGGAACTGGTGAGGTCTATTATACAGAAAGTAGCGGAAGGCTTTGAGGCCTTCTTGATGGGGAATGGAGGTGTATAAGGATTGGACATCCATAGTGAAAATGAAGCGGTTGGGACCGGGGAACTGGAAGTTATTGAAGAGGTGGAGGGCATGGGATGCATCCCTCCCCTCGGATCTCCCACTCGGCACTTATCCCTGTAAGCGTAAGTGATACACCTGTCCCTACACCACCTCTCTTGCCACCATTCAAGGCCCCAAACAGTCCTTCCAGGTGAGGCAACACTTCACTTGTGAGTCTGTTGGGGTCATCTATTGCATCCGGTGCTCCCGGTGCGGCCTCCTCTACATCAGTGAAACCCGACGCAGATTGGGGGACCACTTCGTCGAGCACCTCCGCTCCGTCCGCCACAACAGACAGGATCTCCCAGTAGCCACCCACTTCAACTCTGCTTCCCATTCCCATTCAGGTATGTCCATACATGGCCTCCTCTACTGCTATGATGAGGCTAAACTCAGGTTGGAGGAGCAACACCTCATATACCGTCTAGGTAGATTCCAGCCCCTTGGTATGAACATAGAATTCTCCAACTTCCGGTAATTCCCTCCCCCTCCCTTCCTCTATCCCTATTTCACTCTGCCCCCTCCCCCAGCTGCCTACCACCTCCCTCTTGGTTCCACCTCCTTCTACTACCCATTGTGTTTTCCCCTATTCCTTCTTCACCTTTCCTGCCTATCCCCCCCCCTGCTTCCCCTCCCGCACCCCTTTGTCTTTCCCCTTACTGGTTTTTCACCTGGAACCTACCAGCCTTCCCCTTCCCACCCTCCCCCACCTTCATTATAGGGCCTCTGCCCCTTCCCTCTACAGTCCTGACAAAGGGTTCCGGCCCGAAAAGTCGACTCATCATTTCCACGGATGCTGCCCGCCCTGCTGAGTTCCTCCAACGTGTTGTGAGTGTTGCTTTGATCCCAGCATCTGCAGTTTATTTTGTATTTTTTGTACTTAATAAGTACTTTGCTTCAGTATTCACTATGGAAAAGGATCTTGGCGATTCTAGGGATGACTTACAGCGGACTCAAAAGCTTGAGCATGTAGATATTAAGGAAGAGGATGTGCTGGAGCTTTTGGAAAGCATAAATTTGGATAAGTCACTGGGACAGGATGGGATGTATCCCAGACTACTGTGGGAAGCGAGGAGGAGATTTCTGAGCCTCTGGCGATGACCTTTGCATCATCAATAAGGACAGGAGAGGTTCTGGAGGATTGGAGGGTTGCAGATGTTGTTCCATTATTCAAGAAAGGCGGTAAATTATAGACCAGGAAATTATAGACCAGCGAGTCTTACTTCAATGGTTGGTAAGTTGATGGAGAAAATCCCGAGTGGCAGGATTTGTGAACATTTGGAGAGGTATAATATGATTAGGAATAGTCAGCATGGCTTTGTCAAAGGCAGGTCTTGCCTTACAAGCCTGATTGAATTTTCTGAGGATGTGACTAAACACATTGATGAAGGTAGAGTTGTAGATGTAGTGTATATGGATTTCAGCAAGGCATTTGATAGGGTACCCCATGCAAGGCTTGTGGAGAAAGTAAGGAGGCATGGGGTCCAAGGGGATATTGCTTTGTGGATCCAGAACTGGCTTGCTGACAGAAGGCAAAGAGTGGTTGTAGACAGGTCATATTCTGCATGGAGGTCTGTTCTGGGACCCCTACTCTTCGTGATTTTTATAAATGACTTGGATGAAGAAGTGGAAGGATGAGTTAGTAAATTTGCTGATGACACAAAGTTTGAGTGTGTTGTGGATATGTGGAGGGCTGTCAGAGGTTATAATGGGACATTGATAGGATGCAAAACTGGGCTGAGAAGTGGCAGATGGAGTACAACCGAGATAAGTGTGAGGTGGTTCATTTTGGTAGGTCAAATATGTTAGCAGAATATAGCATTAATGGTATGACTCTTGGCAGTGTGGAGGATCAGAGGGATCTTGGGATCCGAGTCCATGGGACACTCAAAGCTGCTACACAAGTTGACCCTGTGGTTAAGAAGGCATACTGTGTATTGGCCTTCATCAACTGTGGGATCGAATTTAGGAGCCGAGAGGTAATGTTGCAGTTATATCGGACCCTGGTCAGACCCTGCTTGGAGTACTGTGCTCAGTTCTGGTCGCCTCGCTATAGGAAGGATGTGGAAGCCATAGAAAGGATGCAGAGGAGATTTACAGGGATGTTGCCTGGATTGGGGAGCATGCCTTATGAGAATAGGTTGAGCGAACTTGGCCTTTTATACTTTATATTTTATATTTTATTGTCGCCAAACAATTGGTACTAGAACGTACAATCATCACAGCGATATTTGATTCTGCGCTTCACACTCCCTGGAATACAAATATTAAATATTAAAAATATTTAAAAGTTAATATTAGTAAATATTAAAAATTTAAATTATAATTCATAAATAGAAAATAGGAAAATGGGAAGTAAGGTTGTGCAAAAAAACCGAGAGGCAGGTCCGGATATTTGGAGGGTACGGCCGAGATCCGGGTCAGGATCTGTCCAGCAGTCTTATCACAGTTGGAAAGAAGCTGTTCCCAAATCTGGCTGTACGAGTCTTCAAGCTCCTGAGCCTTCTCCCGGAGGGAGGATGGACGAAAAGTGTGTTGTCTGGGTGGGTTGTGTCCTTGATTACCCTAGCAGCACTGCTCCGACAGCATGCGGTGTAACGTGAGTCCATGGACGGAAGATTGGTTTGTGTGATGTGCTGTGCCATGTTCATGATCTTCTGCAGCTTCTTTTGATCTTGGACAGGACAACTTCCATACCAGGTTATGATGAATGCATTCTATGGTGCATCTATAAAAACTAGTGAGGGTTTTAGGGGACAGGCCAAATTTCTTTAGTTTTCTCGGGAAGTAAAGGCGCTGGTGGGCCTTCTTGGCAGTGGACTCTGCTTGGCTGGACCAAGTCAGGTCATTTATGATATTGACCTCAAGGAACTTAAAGCTTTTGACCTGTTCCACTTGCGCACCACCGATGTAAATTTGGTCAACAACCAATTCCTTCGTCTTGCTGACATTGAGGGATAGGTTATTGTCTTCGCACCATGCCACCAAGTTCTTAATTTCTTTTTTCCTTGGAGCGATGGAGGATGAGAGGTGACCTGATAGAGGTGTACAAGATGATGAGAGACATTGATCATGTGGATAGTTAGAGGCTTTTTCCCAGGGCTGAAATGGCTAGCACGAGAAGGCATAGTTTTAAGGTGCTTGGAAGTAGGTACAGAGGAGCTATCAGGGTTAAGTTTTTTGTGCAGAGAGCGGTGAGTGTGTAGAATAGGCTGCAACAGTGGTGGGGGAGGCAGAAACAATAGGGTCTTTTAAGAGACTCCTGGATAGGTACAGGGAGCTTAGAAAAATAGAGGCCTAGGCAGTTCTAAGGTAAGGACATGGTTGGCACAGCTTTGTGGGCCAAAGGGCCTGTATTGTGCTGTAGTTTTTCTATGTTTCTATTTTACTAAATGAAAGGCTTGGCTATTTTTTAAATGGAAAGTAAAATAAGCTGAGGTGGAAAGGGATTTGGGAGTCTTTGTACTGGATTCTCTAAAGGTTAATTTGCAGGTTGTGTCTGTGGAGAGTCAGGCAAATGCAATGTTGGCATTCATTTCAAGAGGACTGGAATACAAAAGCAAGGGTGTTACGTTGAGGCTTTTTAAAGCACAGGTGAGGCCTCACTTGGAGTATTGTGAGCAATTTTGGGCTCCTTATCTTAGAAAGGATGTGCTGAAACTGGAGAGGCTTCAAAAGAGTTTCACAAAAATGACTCCAGGTTTAAATGGCTTGATATGTGGAGAGTGTCTGATGGCTCTGGGCCTGTATTCATTGAAATTCAGTAGAATGAGAGGTAAACTAATTGAAACCTATCTAATGGTGAAGGGTCTTGATCGAGTGGATGTGGAGAGGATGTTTCCCACTGTGGGAGAGTCTAACACCAGAGGATACTGCCGCCAAATAAAGAGGCATCTTTTTAGAATGGAGCTGAAGAAGAATTTCTTTAGCCAGAGATTAATGAATTTGTGGTATTTATTGCCACAGGCAGCTGTGGTGGCCAAGCCTTCATGTATACTTAATGCAGAGGTTGATACTTTTTTGATTGGTCAGGGCATGAAGGGATACGGGGAGACAGCAGGAGGCTGGGGCTGAGAGGAAATATGGATCAGCCATGATGAAATGGCAGACGAGACTTGATGGGCCAAATTTCCTAATCCTGCTCCTGTATCTTATGGTCTTACAGCCTTATGCTTGGTGAGCTTTCAGCTGCTCTTTTTATGAATGGTCACATACAGACCAAGTACATGAGACAATAGTGAAGCTCTGACATCTCAGCCTTTATCCTCAGAAACATACAACAAGGATATTATGATTTGACGTCTGACTGCATTCTTGCTCACTGCCAATTATGCCACTGACCTTTAGGGCAACAATCAAGGTCCTCCATCTCATCGGCCGTAGCCACGCTCAGATGTAGAAGGATTCTTTATCGCTGTTTCCGTAACAATTTTGCTTTACCAGTCAGGGTTGTTAGCCGTGAGCTGAACCCCTGAACCTGGAGGACCGGTGTACCTCTCTTGGTCTGGCCTTTACCCTTTGACCTGTTTCGCATGGGAGACCCAAGCAGGAACCAAAGCATAAACCCCTGACTTTAGCCAGCATAGCTCTCTGGGTCATTGAGACACACAAGCCTCCAAGCCCTACGATAAGGTCCCAGTCCTCTTGGAGGTCTGACTGCTTACACCATACCAAAATTAGACCATCCGTACACATTTCATACAGATGCCACAAAGTCAGAGTAAGCATTTATTATCTTTCACTGGATCTTGTATGCGTCCTTGTGGTTACAAGCTAAGCATTGGGCTATCATCATGCAAGCTTTAAAATTTTAAAAAGTGACCATACAAAGAGATTAATAAATTTAAATGTCCTTGAGAAGATGGTGGAGAAAAATAACTATTTTTTTACTTTTAATTATCATGAAAATATAAAGTAATCCAGAAAGTAAGTTAAAATGTCCGTTAAAAACTATTGATTTTTTAAAGTATCCATTAATGCATGAAGGAATGTATCAATCTGAAGATTAATCTTCTTACTTCTTCAAAAGCATGATCTACTGGAGCACCGATCTATTTACATAATGAATTCTGTTAATTTGGAATTAATAGCAGTGGACTGCCAATTTGAATTAGTATGATGCCTCAGAAAAATAGGAGAGTGCAACCTTATGAAAATGGATTAAATCAAACTGGAAAAGTGAGCAATGTTCACAAAAAAATACAAAATACAAGGAGCACTGCTGAAATGCTCTCCCAACGTTATACGCTTCTTGATTTTGCAACACATTTCTGCCCCATATTTCAACTTTTGTCTGACATTTCTCGGTTTGTCTACCTAATATAGTCATTGAGGGAGAAATTTATCCTTGATTTGCCCATTTTCTCATGCAGAAAACAGGGAGAAACTCTGCACAGCAAGGTCACCATTGCACCACACAGCATCTGCACGTGTATAAAGATCATATCAGTTGAGCGGAGTTCTAGTTACCAGTAGCATGGAATATGGTAACCTCTTGGTAAAAGAAAGATCTTAATTGCAATATGTAATTAATTGAATTTGTTTTACAGATTGTATGCAATATTATGGCCAAACAACATCTAAGTCGTTTATCCGAAATCTGCTCAGCATGTTGTGCTGACAACTGTCTAAGATGTGCATATGTTTTCCTTTGTCAATTTCATTGTTTTTATTTTGACCATGAGATCATAAGACATCAGAGCAGAATAGGCCATTCAGCCCATTGAGTCTGCTCCACCATTTCGTCATGACTGTTTCTTTTTCCTCCTAACTCATATTCTCCAGCCATCTCCCCAAAACTTTTGGCAACCCAAATAATCAAGAATCTATCAACCTTCGCCTTAAATATACCTAGTGACCTTACCTCCAAAGCTGTCTGTGGTGATAAATTCAACAGATTCACCACCCTCTGGATTTTCTGCAAATGCTTACAAAAAAAAAGAACCTCAGGGTAGTATATGGTAGCATGTGCAGTACTGTGCAAAAGTCTCACACACATATGCAGTATGTAGCCGGGGGGCCTCAGACTTTCACGCAGTACTGTATTTGTCAAAGCGGGGCGGACAGCAAGTTTGTAAATCTGGTGGGAAGAAAGGATATTGGGAATGGTGACGGTTGAGCGCTTTGGGAGGGTTGTGGGACAGGTGGCAGAGAAGGTTTACCAGGAGTGGTGGGGGGGGGGGGTGGCCTGTTTTTTTCAGCAACAATGCATAACGCCAAAATCTTATGCACCCTAGCTATATCTATATATATATATATATATATATATGTGCCTAAGACTTTTGCAAGGTACAGTACTGCATATACTTTGATAATAAATCTACTTTGAATGTTGAACTTTGATCTAAGATCCTCATATCTCAAGTTAGCTTTATTCTCTCTTTCAGCTGCTCTCTCACTAGAGGTAAGACTTGAAGGACGTATTTGGAACATTATTGTGATCTTTGTGAGGACTGATTTCTGCACAAGATTGGAAGTTACTTTAAATAATTCAAAGTCAAAGCCAAGTTCACTGGCATATGCTCAAGTACATGTTTGTATAGCTGCGATGAAAATGTTACTTACAGTGCATCACAGGCACCTAACAGGTACCTGGATTTGTCGTCGTCATCGTGGCTGCCCCTCGAGGTCGAGGATGATGGTCTTCGTTCTGTTGATCTACTTATGGGCTCTCAAGTGGCTTATGAGTCCAATCTTGACTTTGAAAGTTCTTCCGCATTCAGGACAGGTAGTTCCAGATGGCAGATCGGGCTTTGGTTGTTGCTGCCTCTTTTTTCCATTTTCTTCTCTTTTCTTCTAATTCTGCACATCTGTTGGCTTCGAAAGTTGCTGTTCCTTCTCGGATGATGACTTGCCAGAGTTTCCTGTCCTTGGCATTGGTTTCCCAATTGTTGATGTCGATGTTCTTCATGTTGGCTTTTAAGACGTCTTTGAATCTCTTCTGTTGTCCGCCCCTTTTACGTAGAGAGCATGTCTCATGAGGGTAGTCTGGGGGGTTTTCTCTTTGGAGTGAAGGAGGATGATGGGGGAGTACAAGAGGCATAGATTCAGTGAACTGAACAGCCAGAGTTTTCTCTCTGCAGCCTGCATAGCTAATACGAGGGGTGCATAATTTTAAGGTGATTGGAGGAACATATAGCGGGGATGTCAGAGGTAGGTTATTTTACACAAAGAGTGGTGGGTGTGTGGAACACCGTGCCAGGAGTGGCGGTAGATGCAGATACATTAAGGACATTTAAGAAACTCTTAGATAAGCATATGGATGATAAAAAATGGAGGACTATGTAGGAGAGAAGGTTTAGATTGATTTTGGAATAGGTTAAAAAGTCTGTACAAGGGATTCCCAATCTTTTCTATGCTACGGGCCTCGACCATTAACAGTGGACCTCAGGTCTGGAACCCCTGGTCTGTACTATGCTGCACTGTCTATGATCTTTCACATTGTATAAGACAAACAAAACATCAGAATCAGGTTTAATATCACTGAGATGTGTTGTTATGAAGCAACAGTGTATTGCAATAGGACCATAGGAGTATAAGACATAGGAGCAGAATTAGGCCATTTGACCCATCGAGTCTGCTTTGCCAGTCAATGATGATCGATACTTTTTCCCCTCCTCAGCCCCACTCACTGGCTTCTCCTCGTATCCTTTGATGCCCTGTTCAATCAATTCAATATTTCATTGAGATCTCCCCTCATCCTTCTAAGTTCCATGAGTACAGATCCAGAGCCATCTAACGTTCCTTGCATGAGAAACCTTTCAGTCCCAGAATCATCCTTGTAAATCTCCTCTGGACCCTCTCCAATGCCAGCACATCTCTTTTAAGATGAGGAGACCAAAACTGTTCACAATATTCAAGATGAGGCCTCACTAGTGCCTTATAAAGCCTCAGCATCACATCCCTGCTCTTGTATTCTAGACTTCTGGAAACAAATGCTAACATTGCATTTGCCTTCCTCATCACCAACTCAACCTGAAAGTTTTGGCTGTTCTGCACAAGGACTCCCAAGTTTCTTTGCATCTCAGATTTTTGGATTTTCTCCCTATTTAGAAAATAGTCTGCACATTTATTTCTACTACCAAAGTGCGTGACCATTCATTTTCGAACATTCCATTTCATTTGCCACTCTCTTGCCCATTTTCCCAATCTGTCTAAGTCCTTCTGCAGCCTTCCTGTTTCCTCAACACTTCCTGATCCTCCCCCAGTCTTGTATCACCCGCAAACTTGGCAACAAAGCCATCTATTCCATCATCTAAATCATTGATATACAGCATAAAAAGAAATGGTCCCAACACTGACCCCTGCGGAACACCACTAGTCACTAGCAGCCAACCAGAAAAGGATCCTTTTATTCCCACTCGCTGCCTCCTACCAATCAGCCAATGTCCTTACCATGCGAGCAATGATACATAATAATAAAAGCTGCAAATATATATATAAAGCTAATTTAAATATATAGTGCAAAAAGAGAAAAAAAACTAGTGAGGTAATGTTCAATCAGAATTCTGATGGCAGAAGGGAAGAAACTGTTCCTGAATCATTGAGTGTGTGTCTTCACGCTCCTGATGGTATCAATGAGAAGAGGGCGTCCTGATGGTATCAATGAGAAGAGGGCGTGTCCTGGGTGATGGGGATTCTAGCTAAAGGATGCCGTTTTTTTCAGGCATCACTCCTTGAGACGTCCTGGATGCTGGGAGGCTAGCGCCCATGATGCAGCTGACTGAGTTTACAAATTACCGAAGCTCATTTTGATCTTGTTGCCTTCTTGGCCTCTCCATACCAGACGGTGATGCAGCCAGTTAGAATGTATCCATAGCGCATCTGTAGAAATTCGTGATTGTCTTTGATAACTTACCAAGTCTCTTCGAACTCCTAATGAAATATAGCTCCATCAGTTAAATATAAATTATAAACAATTTTTACAAGAAAACACTAGAGAGTATATTATAGTGCAAAGTGATCAAAATGGTCCTGGTATTGCTAAGCTACAGTGATTAGGGTCCTCTGGTTGGTTCAAGAACCGAATGGTTGAAGGGAAGAAGCTGTTCTAGAACCTGATGGTGTGCGACTTCAGGCTTTTGTACCTCCTATCCAATGGTAGTTGTGAAGATGTCATGGGCCAGGTGGTGGAGATCTTTGATGATAGGTTGCCTTCTTGAGGCAGTGCTTCCTGCAGATACTACTAAAGTGGTGGAGAGGGGTGTGCCCGTGGGCAGAGTCCACTAATTACTGGAATGCTAAGCTCCTTCGCATTTTAGGTTGCCCTCCCAGAATATCTCATTTACATGAAGTTGTTTGTTTGTGAGGATGGAACATGAAGTAGAGCATTGTGACTGCATGAGAGTTGGCGTAGGCCACATTTGATTGGTGACGTTGATGTCTTTTTTTTAGTCTCTCCCAATCTGTAATTTGTCAATGAACTATGTGATTCTAAGTCCATAAAACCAGCAGAATTTGGCTAGTTTACTCATCGAGTCTACTCCGCCATTTCATCATGGCTGGTCAATTTCCTTCTCAGCCCCAATCTCCTGCCTTCTCCCAATTTTCCATCTTGCCCGGATTAATCAAAAATCAACAAAACCCTGCCTTAAGTATACTCAATGACTTGGCCTCCACAGCCACCTGCAACAACAAATTCCAGAGATTCACCACTCTCTGGCTGCAGGAAGACAACAGTGACAGACTTCCACTTTCGACCCCCCTGCCGGTGAATGTCCGGTCTCCGGAAAAAAAAACTGAAGACCTCAAAGCAAAATCACTGTACCAGAAGGACATCAGGAACTGTTATGTACTTTGCTTCATGGAAATGTGGCTCACGCCCGCCATTTCAAATGCAGTGCTGCAGTCAATGTCTTCACCATTTTCCACAAAAACAGGACTATTCAGTCTTTGAAAAGTAGAGTTCAGCTCCATAATCAGCAGTCATCCTAATGCCTTCCCTGTCACTGTGGGAGATTTCAACCAGACCAACTTGAAGAAGTCAAGTCAAGAACCTGTAAAATCAGAGCAGCCAACACAGTGGACCACTGTTATACCACTATCAAGAACCTTACCGTGTTGCCCCTCACCCATACTTCTGGAAGTCCAATAACCTGGCTGTACATCTACTCCCAGCACAGAGGCAGAAACTACAGACCATAGCTCTAATGGTGAGGATCAAGGAGGTATAAGCAAGGGAGGTGGAGAGGTGCTTGCAGGATGCTTTGAGTCAGTGGATTGGAGAATATTCAGGGACTCATCTTCGAGGTTGAATGAACATGCCACATTTGTCACCAACTTCATAAAAACCCATGTGGATGAGTGTGTGCCTTCGAGAATATAGTAGACAGCCATGGATGAACAGCAGATTCATAGTCTGCAGGGGACATATGTGGTCTTCAAAACCAGTGATCCAGAATTACTCAGGAAGTCCAGGTACAACATGGCTATCTTACTGTAAGAGCAAATAACCAATTCCGATTGAAGTTAGAGATGGAATCGCATGCACGTCAGCACTGGTAGGGTTTGCAGGCCATTGCTTCCTACAAAGCGAAACCCAACATCATGAATGGCTGTCATCCTTCACCCCCAGATGAGCTTAGGGCCTTTTATGCAGCTTTGAAAAGGAGAATAAAACCACATCTGTGCGAATCCCTGCAGCATCCAGTGACCCTGTGACCTCTGTCAACGTCAGAACATCTCTCAAGAGGGTGAACTTGCCCAAGGCCTAAGGCCCTGATGGTATACCTGGGAGGCTCAGAAAACCTGTGCCAACCAAATGGTGGGGGTGTTCAAGGACATCTTCAATCTCGCACTACCGCAATCTGGTTCCTGAGTTAAAAGGGCAACAAACATACCAGTGACCAGGAAGAGCAGTGTGAACTGTGTCAATGACTATTGCCCACTGGCACTCACATCTACTGTGATGAAATGCTTTGAGAAATACAGTCAACTTCTATGTAAGCAAGGACTGAGACCCGCTATGATATCTTTACAGTGGATACAACCTCACTGACTCTACTTGACCTTGTGTCACTTGGACAATAGTAATTCTTACATCAAGCTGCTGTTTATTGAAAACAGCTCAGCATTCAGCACAATCATGCCCTTACTTCTAATCACCAAGCTCTAAGCTGGGTGACCATACCTCTCTCTGCAGCTGGATTCTTGACTTTCTCACCGGGAGATCACAGTTAATAACACCTCCCCTCGCTGACTATCCACATTGGCACGTCTCAAGGATGTGTGCTTAGCCCACTGCTCTGTTCTCTCTACACCCACAAATGTGTGGCTAGGCACGGCTCAAACACTCTGGATAAATTTGCTGTTAGCACAACTATGGTTGGTAGAATTTCAGTTGAAGACAAGGAGGCGTACAGGAGTGAGACTGATCAGCTGGTTGAGTGGTGTCACAACAACAACCTTGCACTCAATGTCAGTAAGACCAAGGAATTGATTGTGGACTTCAGGAATGACAAGTTGAGGGAACACACACCAGTCCTCATTGAGCAATCTGAAATGGAAGGGGTGAGTAGTTTCAAGTCCCTGGGTGTCAACATCTCTGAATCTATATCCGTGGCCTAACATAGCGATGCAGTTACAAAGAAGGCACAACAGCTGCTATATTTCATTCAGAGTTTGAGGAGATTTGGTGTCATCAAAAACACTCACAAATTTCTATAGATGTACTGTGGGGAGCTTTCTAACCGCTTACATCCCCAACTGGTATGGAGGAGCCACTGCACAGGATTGGAAAATCCTGCAGAGAGTTGTAAACTCAGCCAGCTCCATCATGGTCACTAACCTCCCCAGCATCCAGGACACCTCCAAAAGGCAATGCCTCAGTAGAGCAGCATCCATCATTAAGGACCCCCATCATCGACGACATGTCAGTGTTAACTTCAACGAGGAGGTCCAGGAGCCTGAAGACACACACACACACACACACACACACACACACACACACACACACACACACAGTGTTTCAGGAACAGTTTCTGCCGTCTCCCATCAGATTTCTGAAAGGACAATGAGCTCTCATGAATGCTACCTCAGCATTTTTCCTTCTCTTTTTTTTGCTCTACACATTTAATTTATATTTTATATACATTCTTACTGTAATTTACAGCTTTTATTAGTAAGTATTGCAATATATTGTTGTCGCATAACAACAAACTTCATGACGTATGCCAGTGATATTAAACCTGATTCTAATTCTGAGGAGAACAGCATGTTACAACAGGTATGTGAAAAAGAGCATTTCTGGACACAGCGAAGTGGATGGGCTACAGCAGAAGAAGACCATGAACATACAGAGGAGGTACGTAAGGAAATGGACACCAAGTGTATGTTCCTAGTAGAGTGAGGCATTAGCTCTGACTAACTCCAATCCAAATATCAATTTAGCCCCATTATCCCTTTGACTTGTTTACGTTCTGTTTTAGCATCAAGTAGGATTTGTTGCCAGCACAGTAACTAAAGTGTTAGGGATTTTGCAAAATTAATTCTGAAGTGTAATTGGAAGAATAATTAGGAGGGGTATAGATAGGTTAAATGCAAGCAGGCTTTTGTAATTGAGGTTGGGTGAGACTATAACGAGAGGTCGCAGGTTAAGGGTGAAAGGTGAAATCTTTAAGGGGAACCTGAAGGGGAACTTCTTCACTCAGAGGCTAGTGCGGGTAAGGAATGAGCAGTCAGTAGAAGTGGTGGATACAGGTTTAATGGCAACATCTAAGAGAAGCTTGGATGAGTACATGGGCATAAGGGCTGAGGTTTGAGTGCAGATCAACGGGACCAGGCAGAAAAACAATTTGGCATGGACTAGATGGGCCAAATGTCCTGTTTCTGTGTTGTAGTGTTTTTTGACTCTATTAGTTTGCAGCTGGTTGATAATATCGAGCATCCCACACACCCTGGTACTTTGTCAAGAAATACAGGGAAGTGGTTTTGGTTGCGTTTACACCTACAGGAATCAGAGTGAGGCATACCACTCCGAAGTGTGTTCAATCAGACAACCTGGAGATAACATCTGGATGATCGAGAGATTCACCATCAGATAAAATGAAACAGGAATATGGCTTCCTCCAACATTTCAAAGACATATGGGTTAGTAGGATAATTGGTTACATAGGTGTAATTGGGTGGAGCAGCCTCATTGGGCCAGAAGGGCCTTGAACTGTGGAATTCAATACCTAAAACTATAAGGGATGCAGACTCAGTCAACAGTTTTAAACACCAGCTCAAAACCAATTGATTACCCTTCCTTTTAAGTAACATCTTTTTATCTTTTATTTTCCTATTTGTACTTTGTAAAGTACTTTGAACTACATCATCTATATGCAAAGTGCTCTATAAATTAGCTACGATTATTTTGATATTTTCTCAGCTCAAGCTGGTAAAATCTGAGGTGCAGGCATAGTCAAGCATGCTTATTTGTCAATTGCTAGGAACTTTTGGACTATTCTAGTGGAGTTTAGTATTGTGGCTTTCCGAAGATTTACATAGATATGGATGTGTAGCCCGAATTGTTTAATACTATAGTGTAGTGCCTTTGGGATGATACCAGTTGTAGATATTACTATCGGGACAATGTATACCCTGTTCATGTTCCAAAGTCTTTCAATTTCCTCTTTTAATTCAGCATTCATTCTGGTGTTTTTCACTTAATGGTTTCTGTATGTTATTGTGTTTAAATGGCTATATCTATTAAATAATTTGTTTATCCTATATTTTTACATCTGGATGGTTATCATAGATTTTCTGATCCATAATATAATCTGAGGTATTCTGACTCTAAAACTCAATCAGGCTTGTATTTATAGTAAGTTGTGATTTCATTTATGGATTTGTATTTTAAAGAAGAAGTTTAAATCTTCCCTTCGAGAGAGTTCAGGGAAACCCTTTCTCACTGCTCCCTCTCTGTGATCTCTGCTACCCTTTGACTCTTCGGACATGTACTTACCTAGACCCACTGCCACAGCCACGTATCCTTCCCGGAAACTTGTCTTGGCTGCCATTGTGTTCCACATGACTTCCAGCCACCTATCAGATTCCTTCTTCTCTAGCTCTTCAGCTTTCCCACCCACCTGGCTTCTACCATCACCCTCTAGCTAGCCTCCTTCCCCTCCTCACACTCCTCTATTCTGGCATCTTTCCCCTTCTTTTCCAGTCCTTAAGACGAGTCTTGGCTCAAAATGTCAACTGTTTATTCACTTCCATTGAAGCTGCCTGAGTTCCTCCAGTGTTTTGTGTGTGTTGCTGTGGTGAAGTGGAAGACGAACCAGCAGGCTAAAATGTTAAAACTCTTCATTATAAAGATCTTCCTTGATTTCAAATCAGATCCAGATGATAGAATGTTCCATGATATGTTGGTTGGTGGTATTCAGTTGTGAAACCTGACAGCTAGGATATTGTGTTTCTTCATATCAGATGACCACTGGTGGTAGAATACCATTGACTGCCTCTTTCTGAAATTGCAGACTGATTCAAGAATATCTGAATGATCAGAATGTGAGTTATAGCTGAAGGCTGAATAGCTTAGGGCTTTATTCCCTGTAAGGGGATAAAATATAGAAGGAAACATCAAAATCAAATGAGTCAAGGACAGTGGAAGTAGCCAAACTAGATATCTTTGTTCTTGCCATATGATTGGAGGAATAGAGGCTGCCATTTTATGAAGCTGCTCTGTAACCTCCACTTTGTGAATGGCTTGATGAACTGATTCTTGCTCTGAGATAACTTAATCAGAGCAATTGATCGTGAACATAAGGTATTTCTGCTAATGATCTGCTAACCCTGCCACCATTCTCAGATGAACTGTTTATTGTGTACAATGGCAGGTTTTTTTCCCTTGTTTTTTAGTTTATTATTTTAGAGCAGTGAGCTTTTTGCTACTAGGAATGTGTCATATGTCACCAACCAAATATAACATACATTCAGGTCTATTATGCTTGAAGCTCAATGTCAAAAACAATAAATTTGAACTCAGTTAAAAGTAGGTTTTGTAGTTTATAGCATTCTAATCTAACTCGGGCAGATGGGGCTCGTCAGCTATGGTTGACAGCTCATCTAGGAGAAGCAAAATTCAGGTTTCAAACTTCCGCTGCTGGCCAGTGGCTTGGTGGCATTCACACCGGACTTCGAGGCGAGTGGTCCTGGGTTCGAATCCGGCTGGCTCCTCGTTGATTTTCCTTCCGTGCTCGGTTGAGCGCTGAGCTAAAAACCGGACGAAATGCTACAGAAACAGCTGATGCAGCACAAGGCACAGGAAGGAACAGAAGTAAAAACTTCCACTGCCTTGTGGCTATACCAACCCACGGGGAAGGCTTCGGGATTAAACCCTGAGGAAAAATCTGGAGTTAGAATCCCTAAATCAATCCTATGTTGAGTTCAATGCTGACAGGCAACTCCGCTGCTGCTGCTTTCATGTGTGGCGCAGCTACGAAGCCCTGCAGAAACATTTGTCCTGACAGGAGGAGGGACAAAGGCTGGTTTAAAACCACAAACACGAGGAAATCTGCAGATGCTGGAATTTCAAGCAACACACATAAAAGTTGCTGATGAACGCAGCAGGCCAGGCAGCATCTCTAGGAAGAGGTACAGTCGACGTTTCAGGCTGAGACCCTTCGTCAGGACTAACTGAAAGAAGAGCTAGTAAGAGATTTGAAAGGGGGAGGGGGGAGATCCAAAATGATAGGAGAAGACAGGAGGGGGAGGGATGGAGCCAAAAGCTGTAGTTGATTGGCAAAAGGGATATGAGAGGATCATGGGACAGGAGACCCAGGGAGAAGGAAAAGGGGGGAGGCGGGGAAAAACCCAGAGGATGGGCAAGGTATATAGTGAGAGGGACAGAGGGAGAAAAAGGAGAGAGAGAAAAAGAATGTGTGTATATAAATAAATAACGGATGGGATACGAGGAGGAGGTGGGGCATTAGCGGGTTTGAGAAGTCAGTGTTTACGCCATCAGGTTGGATGCTACCCAAACGGAATATAAGGTGTTGTTCCTCCAACCTAAGTGTGGCTTCATCTTTACAGTAGAGGAGGCCATGGATAGACATATCAGAATGGGAATGGGATGTGGAATTGCCACTGGGAGATCCTGCTTTCTCTGGCGGACAGAGCGTAGGTATTCAGCGAAACAATCTCCCAGTCTGCGTCAGGTTGGGCCACATCGGGAGCACCGGATGCAGTATGTCGCCCCAGCTGACTCACAGGTGAGGTGTCGCCTCACCTGGAAGGACTGTCTGGGGCCCTGAATGGTGGTAAGGGAGGAAGTGTAAGGGCATGTGTAGCACTTGTTCCGCTTACACGGATAAGTGCCAGGAGGGAGATCGGTGGGGAGGGATGGGGGGGACGAATGGGCAAGGGAGTCGCGTAGGGAGCGATCCCTGCGGAAAGCGGAGGGGGGGGAAGGAAAGATGTGCTTAGTGGTGGGATCCCGTTGGAGGTGGCAGACATTGCAGAGAATAATATGTTCTGCCCAGTCACTTTGGGCAGATAGGGCTTGTCAGCCGTGGTTGTCATCTTATCTAGGAGGATGAAGACTCTGATCTCAAACCTCTGCTGCCTTGCTGCTGTAGCTGCTCATAGGAAGATTTGGGGAGTAAACCCTGAGGAAGAGTTTGGAGCGGGAGTCCCGAAGTCAGTCCTATGTTGAGTTCAGTGCTGGTGCCAAACTGTCTCAGTCTCTGCTCTTCCTTTGGATTCATCAGATGCGTGGAGAGGGGCAGCCTGCTACATGGGCAGCAGCTTGCTCTCCATATCGTACTGCCCTGGCTTATGTATCACGTAGACAGCTGGGACACAATGTCCATTGTCGCCCCTGACCAATGGGGGGGGGGGGGGGCTCAAATTTATAGTAGATTTCTGTTGCTTTAATTTTCTATCGGAAAACAACACCACTATTCTCCGAAAGGCCGGAGGTAAAAGAATTGTCTCAGGATGTGGAGAAGAGGTTAAGCTACTTGAAGAGCAGCCAGAATTCTGACCATTGATTGTTGATATGAATTTCACTGCTGCAGATTTGCAATAATTAAATAAATCTGGAATTAAAACCAAAATAATTAAATAAATCTGGAATCTAACAAAGAAAACAGCCTTAACAACTAGTAGGGTGCCTTTGAGACCAAAGCTTAATGTTCAAAGTAAATTTATTATCAAAGTACATATAAAGGTCACCCTGAGATTCATTTCCTTGTGGGCATTCATAGTAAGTACAAAGAAACACAATAGAATCAATGAAAAGCTACACCCCGACAAACAACTAATGTGCAAAAGAAGACAAACTGTGCAAGCTCTAAAAGAGAAACAAAATAATAATGATAATGATTAAATAAGTAATAAATAATATGGAGAACTTAAGTTGTAAAGCCCTTGAAAGTGAGTCCATAGGTTGTGGAATCAGTTCAGTGTTAGAGTGAGTGATGTTACCCATGCTGGTTCAGGAGCCTAATGGTTGAAGGGCAATAATGGTTCCTGAACCTGGTGTTGCTCGCTGCTGCTTCTGTGGGGGAGAGAAGGGAGCTGGAGGGGGGGGACTTTAGGGTTCTTACCTGTTGTTCATTCTTTGGGGCACTTCTCTGTTTTCGTGGATGTTTGTGAAGAAAAAGCATTTCAGGATGTATATTATGTACATTTCTCTGACATTAAATTAAAGCTTTGAACCTTCGAGGCTCCTGTAACTCTCTCCCGATGGCAGCAGTGAGAAGGGAGCATGACCTGGATGGCGGGGTCCTTGATGATGGGTGCGGCTTTCTTGTAGCAGTGCTCCTTGTAGATGAGGTCAATGGTGGGGAGGGCATTGCCTGTGATGGACTCAGATGTTTCCACCACTTTTTCTAGGCTTTTCTGTTCTTGGGAATTGGTGTTTCCTTACTAGGACCACGGGATGCTTGGAGAATAGAAATATTCACGAGTGTCCTTAGAAACTGACTACAGAGGAAGGAAATAAGGAAGGAGGAGGGAGATTTATAAGACACTGGTCACACCACACTTAGAATATTGTCAGCAATTTTGGGCCTCATATCTCAGAAAGGATGTGTTGTCATTGGAGAGGGTCCAGAGGACGTACACGAGGATGATTTCAGGAATGAAGGGGTTAACATATAAGGAGCATTTGTCAGCTTTGGGCCTGTGCTCACTGGAATTTAGAAGAATGCAGGGGGATCTCATTGAAACCTACCGAATGACTGGATAGGGTGGATGTGGAAAGGATGTTTCCTATGGTGGGGGTATCCAGGACTAGAGGGCACAGCCTTAAAATTGAGGGGTGACCCTTTAGAACAGAGGTAAGGAGGAATTTTCTTAGACAGAGAGTAGTGAATCTGTGGAATGCTCTGCCGCGGACTGCGGTGAAGGCCAAGTCCGTGCATATATTTAATGTGGAAGTTGATTGTTTTCTGATCAATTAGGGCATCAAAGGATACGGTGTAAGGGGTTGAGTGGGATTCATGAAGGAATGGTGGAACAGCCTCGATGGACTGAATGGCCTCATTCTGCTCCTGTGGTCTTCGGGTCTTAACGATGTTATGCTGAAAAGTAATAATTTACATGTCATTATCCATACAGTTCCGGTGGCCCCACCGGTTTAATAGTAGACCTTCTGTTTAGGGTAACAACAGCTCCTGAACCTGATGGTGTGGGACCTAAGGCTCCTCCACCTCCTTCAGTGCTTGGGCTGTAGCCTTTTACATTTTTATAAGACTTAGTTACATTTTACTTAGTTCATTCATCGAAGTTTGCTGATGATACAAGAATAGGTGAAGGTAAGTTTTAAGGGGGACATTAGAGGTAGCAGTGATATATCAGGTGACCTGAGAGTTGATCTTCTTGAAACATTAGTTTCTGTGGAGATTTGACAAGGTAGACATTGGAAGGATGTTTCTACTGGCTAGGGAACTGGGGCAAATAAACTCAGAGTAAGGGTTGACTACTTAAAACTGAGATAAGGAGGTACTTCTCTCAAAGGTTATGACTCTTTGAAATTCCCTTCCCCAAACATCAGTGGATGCTGCATTATTATGTATATTCAAAGCTGATCGAGATTCTCATTTCACTTCTGAGAAATGTAAGGTCAAAGAAATAGTGCAGAGGAAGGATATTCGGACAAAGATCAGACTAGGCATCATCCCATTGACTGGCTGAGCAGACTTATAGGGCAGTAAAGACAACTGCTGCTTCCATTTTCAACGTCCCTTTGATAAAATTCCTAACAATTAGAGCAAACATCAGCACAGAAGAGAATTCACGTCTATGCTTTAATAAAAATATGCTTGCTATGAAATTCATCAGCAGATGAATGTACTAAGCATATTGTGTGGTAAAGTCAGTGAGGTATACTCTACAAAATCATTCCAGTGAAGTCAATGGAATAAATTCCAGAGCAGAACACATCAAACGACTGCAGTTGCAGAGCACATTTAAGACCAGCGAGGGGAAAGAATACCTCAGCTGTTTATTCTTATGTTAGCAGTCTAAAAGACTAACTATAGTTTCCTTTCATGTTAAGACGTGGAGCTTGGAAAAGAATGGGGAATTGGACCTCGGAGAATGGTTTAAAATTTCCTGACCTTTGGTATGTGCCGTTCTGATCTGGGTTCTGTCCGTCAGTACCCCAGATGACGCAGGTCAAGTGAGGCTCTTTATTTTATGATTTCCCTTCAGGCTGAATGAAATCAAGTTGAAAATCATTGCTTTACTCAATTAAAGGTCAATTATTTCAGGAAAGTACACTCAATATTTGCTGCCTCCTGTATATAATAAACTAACTACTGAGTGTATGTTGGTGGTCCTGTGCTGTTGTAGCCCATTCACTTCAAGGTTCCATGTGTTTTGCATTCAGAGATGCTCTTCTGCACGCCACTACTGTAATACATGATTACTGTCACAGTCCTGCTGGCTTGAACCAGTCTGGCCATTCTCCTCTGATCTTTCTTATTAACAAGGCACTTTCACCCACAGAACCTTTGCTCACTTTTGTTTTGTTTTTCACACCATTCTCTGTAAACCCTAGAGACTGTTGTGCATAAAAATCACAGGAAATCAGCAGTTTCTGAGATACTCAAACCACCCTGTCTGGCACCAACAATCATTCCACAGTTAAAGTCATTTAGATCACCTTTCTGATACTTGGTATGAACAGCAAATGAATCTCAGCTATGTCTGCATATTTTTATGCATTGAATTGCTGCAATATGATTGGCTGTTTAGATATTTGCATTAATGAGCTGGTGTACAGAAGTATCTAATAAAGTGTCCTCTGATTGTATAGCTCCTGCCTGTTATGTCACTGGTGTATAGGATTAGCCTTTGAATTTACATTCAATATAAAATAAAACTTCACATTATTCCTAGTTATTGTTAGTTTCTTAGCAACATCAGTTTCTGACTAAGAAAATTATTTCCAAGCTAATAGCGCATGCAAATGCATTGGCCCCTCGGGGGCCAAGCAAAGGTGTGCTTTGTTTTGTTAAATGTGTCTTTTTTATGAGCATAAGACTACACTGGACTCCAATGACTGGGTACAGCAAGTCTACCGCATCAGTGAGCTGCTTGTTGTTCAGAGTAACTGGCCGTGGTGTTGTAGGAGGGAGGGTGACCAGCGGGCTGTCAGAGAACAGGAGGGAGAGCCAGATTGAGTTTGGAGAAGCTGACCTGGGTGCAGACCATGCTGCTGCCTGCTGCTCGATGGCAGCGTGGAGTGAAATTGTGAGTGATTGTCTTGGATGTTTCTCTTGTGATCGTAAGACTAATTGCTTCTGGCCTGTTTCCCTTGTTTGGTGGGGAGATTAGCGGTGAGGCGGCAGCATAGCCTTGGTTGTAGCGAGGGCCAGGCCACAAGCCATGGGCTTGCCTGCTGCTGAGTCCAGGTGAGGGGTTGCCGGAGGCTGGGGTGGTGTGGCGTCCGTGCTCGATTGGGGGGCTGGCCTCATCCGTTGGTGCTGCCCTCCACTGTTTGTTGGGCAGAATGACAGGATGGATTACAGAGGACCATCAATATAAGGGACTTATCACTCAGGGTCTCAGACTAAAATACGTGTTTTCTTACATGTTGATTTCTTTTTTCTTCTCCTTTTCTCATTACTTTAAATGTCCTTGTGTGTGCTTTCCCACCTTGGCTCTAGAGGTACACTGTCTCATTTGGCTGTATAGTTTGAATGATAATTACACTTGATTTGACTTATTGCAATTTTAGACTTTACAATTTATAATTACTGAACATATTCATGGAGAGCTGTCGCAACAAAATAGCATCCATCTTCAGGGACCCCCACTATCCAGATCACTGGTGCCATCGGGAAGAAGGTACAGAAGCCTCAGGACCCATACCACCAGCTTCAGGAACAGTTATTACCCCTTAACCATCAGAGCCTTGAACCAGAGTGGATAACTTCACTCAACTTAATTGGCCCACTAATGAAGAGCTCCCACAGCTTATGGACTCACATTCAAGGACTCTTTGTCTCATGTTCTTGATACTTATTGATTATTTATTATTTTTTTTCTTTTGTATTTGCAGAGTTTGTTGACCTTTGCACCCTGGTTGTTTGTCCTGTTTGCAGCAGTCTTTTATTGATCCTGTTATGTTTCTTGGACTGACTGAGTATTCCCACAGTCAAATGAAACAAATGTCAGGGTTGCATACGGTGATATATACAGTATGTACTTTGATAATATATTTACTTTGAACTTTAAACTTGTTAGGTATCTGTCTACCACAAACTATAAAACTACAAAACCGTGGGGCGCCACAGTAACCTAGCAGATAACACAACGCTATTACAGCTTGGGGTGCTGGAGTTTAATTCCGGCACCATCTGTAAAAAATTCTGTACGTCCTTCCTGTGACTGCATGGGGTCCGGTTTCCCCCACATTCCAAAGATTTACCCATTAGTAGCCTAATTGTTCATTATAAATTGTTCTGTGATTATGCTCGGCAGCGCAGCTCAGTGGGCTGGAACAGCCTGTTTTGCACTGGATCACTGAGCAAATAAAGAAAGAAATGAACTGGATGTTGTGGGCCAGTTGAAAAAAAGATTCCACTTTTGAAACTTATGGCAGAGTCAACAACCAACTGATAGCCAGAGCTTCCAAATAACCACTGTGATTGAGTGAACATATTACTGCACTTATGCCAAACACTTCGATGGGTTATTTTGACAAATTATTAATAGACAGTGTACAATAAAGCACCGAGGAACTTGGGCATCTTGACACCACAACACAAATTGGCGGGAGGAGAAGATGGCGGCGCGACGCAGCGCGCGCAGCTCTCCACTGAAATGATGTCGTATTTGTAAATAGGATGCCATGCACAATTCTGATTTGATGGAGACAGACGTAAAAGCACAGAGGAACATCTAGAGAAATTTCTGAAATGCCTGGTTCGCTGGCACTGCTACTGTGAGATCGAGCATCTCCGGAGGAAAGGCCCCATAATTCCCGGCTTTGCCTGCTGCTGGTGACCGAGGCTGAGGTCGAAGCGTTCGGTAAAGATGGTACTCGGTGTCGGAGGGCTGATCGGAGCTCGAGGTTTTTGGACGACTCAGAGTCGGACTGTGGTCGAGTATGGCAGGGAGAGTTTTCTTCCTTCTCCTGTTTACGTGAGATGTGGGACTTTTGAGAGACTTTGAACTTTTTTACTGTGACCATAGCCCGTTCTTCATCAAGTTATGGTATTGTTGCACTGTTGTAACTATATGTTATAATTGTGTGTTTTTTGTTAGTTTTTCAGTCTTGATCTGTCCTGTGTTTTGTGATATCACACCGGCGGAATATTGTATCATTTCTTAATGCATGAATTACTAAATGACAACAAGAGAGGACTGTGTGTCCTCATAATCTAAAAAAAAATACAGTAAGGAATCAGTAAGAATCGGAAGGATGAAACCACAAATACCACCTTAATTTTAAGACTGTAGACTATAAGGCACAGGAGCAGAGTTAAGGTTCTCGGCCCATCGAGTCTGCTCTGTCATTCCATCACTGCTGATTTATTTTTCCTCTCAACCCCACTGTCACTTCTTCTCCATTTAACCTTTGATGCCCTTAATAATCAAAAACCTGTCAATCCCCACATTAATATATTTTTTAAAATTTCTTTAGCTAGAGGGTGATGAATCTGTGTTCAATGAATTCCACAGATTCACCACCCTCTGGCTAAAGAAATTCCTTCTCATTTCTGTTCTAAATGGGTGTCCTATTCTGAGGCTGTGCCCTCTGGTCCTGTTCTCTCCCACTATAGGAAACATCCTCCCTATATACATTCTGTCCAGCCCTTTCAATATTCTTTAAGCTTCATTGAGATCTCCCCTCATTATACCAAACTGCAGCAAGTACAGGTCCAGAGCTGTCCAATGGTCCTCATATGTTAACCCTTTCATTCCCGGAATAACTTTTGTTGACTTCCTCTGGACCATCTCCAACGCCAGCACATCCTTTCTTGGATAAGGGGCTCAAATCTGATCACAAAACTCCAAGTACAGTCTGACCACTGCTTTATAAAGCCCTTACATCCTTGCTTTCATATTCTAGTCCTCTCGAAATGGATGCAAACATTATATTTGCTACAGACTTAACTTGCAAGTTAACCTTTAGGGAATTCTGCACAAAAACTCCAAAGTCCCTTGCACTCCGCTGCTTAGAAAATAGTCTATGCCTTTATTCCTTCTACCAAGGTGCATGACCGTACACTTCCTTACACTATATTCCATCTGCCAGTTGTTGCCCGTTCTCCCAATATTTATTCTATTTATTTAGTGATTAAGTGCAGAGTAGGCCCTTCTACCCCTTCAAGCCACACAGCCCTAGGAACCCTACAACCCCGATTAACCCTAATCCGATCAAGGGACAATTAAACAGCCCGGTACATCTTTAGACTATAGGAGGAAATCAGAGCACCTGGAGAAAACCCACAAATCCACATGGAGCATGTACAGAGACTCATAGAATATAGAACATAAAACATAGAAACTTACAGCACATTACAGGCCCTTCGGCCCACAGTGTTGTGCCGACCATGTAACCGACCCTAGAAACTTTCTAGAATTTCCCGAGTGCATAGCCCTCTATTTTTCTAAGTTCTATGTACCATCTAAACTCGGGGTTCGGCCTGAAACATCGACTGTACTTTTTTCCATAGGTGCTGCCTGGCCTGCGGAGTTCCTCCAGCACTTTGTGTGTGTTGTTCTAACTATGATGGTATCTTCCCTATAATACCATTGTTCAGCAGCCTCACATGTGGCACATTGACCAAGGCCTGAAAATTCAAGTATGCAACATCCACTGACTGTCCTTTGTCTATTCTGCCTGTCTATCCTGCTAAAGAATTCATGCTGACTTTGACCTACTTTATCATGCACCTCCAAACACCCCAAAACACCATCCTTAATATTGGACTCCAACATCTTCCCAGCCACTGAAGTCAGGATAACTGGTCTATAATTTCCTTTCTTCTGCTCCCCCTTCCTTCTTAAAGTGTGCAGTGATTTTTACAATTCTCCATACTGCTAATGTCTTCCATAGTGAAGACTAACACAAAATACTTACTAAGTTTGTCAGCCATTTATTTGACCCCATTACGACCACTCCTGTACCATTTTCCATTGTCCAATATCCACTCTCATCTCTCTTTTACTCTTTCACATATCTGAAGAAACTTTTAGTATTCTCTTTAATATTTTTGGCTGGCTTACCTTCATGTTTCAACTTTTCTCTCCTTACAGTTTTTTAGCTACTTTTTAAATGGTTTTTAAAATCCTCTAACTTTCCATTAATTTTTGCTTTATTATATGCCTTCTCCTTGGCTTTGATGCTGTCTTTGACTTCTCTTGTCAGCCGAGATTGCCTCATCATCCCTTTAGAATACTTCTTCATCTTTGGGATGTATCTATCCTGTACCTTCCAAATTGCCCACAGGGTTTAAAGCCATTGCTGTTCTGCCATCATCCCTGCTAGTGTCCCTTCCAGTCAACTATGGCCACCTCCTCACTTATGTCTCTGTAACACCCTTTACTACACTGTGGTACTGATACAGCTGACCTTAGCTTCACCTTCTCAAACTTGAATGAGAATTGTGTCATATTATAAGAACTTTGACCAGCGATCAATCTTACATTAGAAAAAGGGGATTTCACTCAGGTCTACTGTCCCAGTCAAAAAACTAGCAGCGGTCACCACAGCAAAAAAAGGAGTTCTAACCAGCATACAATTGCTAATTGGAATTGATTAGCAAGAGTAAATTAAAGGCAGGCAGGCACACGCACAGTGGCCACTGTCGCAGCAGCCATCATCTGCATGGACAAAGTCAGAGTGGTGATCTTGAGACTTTAGATCAGAAGGTGCAGAATCTTTATGGGTTGAGCTAAGAAATCGCAGGGGTAAAAGGACCCTGATGGCAGTTATATACAGGCCTCCAAACAGCTGCAGTGATGTGGACTCCAAATTACAACAGGAAATAGAAAAGGCTTGTCAGAAGGGCAGTGTTATGATAATTGTGGAGGATTTTAACATGGAAGTGGATTGGGAAAATTAGGTCAGCACTGGATCTCAAGAGAGAGAATTTGTAGAATGTCTATGAGATGACTTTTTAGAACAGCTTGTTGTTGAGCCCACTAGGGGATCGGCTGTACTGGATTGGGTATTGTGTAATGAATCGGAGGTGATTAGAGAGATTGAGGTGAAGGAACCCTTAGGAGGCAGTGATCATAACATGATTGAGTTCACTGTGACATTTGAAAAAGAGAAGCTGAAATCTGATGTGTCGGTGTTTCAGTGGAGTAAAGTAAATTACAGTGGCATGAAAGAGGAACTGGCCAAAGTTGACTGGAAAGAGACACTGGTGGGAAGGACGGCAGAGCAGCAGTGGCTGGAGTTTATGCGAGAAGTGAGGAAGGTGCAAGGCAGATATATTCCAAAACAGAAGAAATTTTCTAATGGAAAAAGGATGCAACAGTGGCTGACAAGAGAAGTCAAAGCCAAAGTTAAAGCAAGGGAGAGGACATACAAGGAAGCAAAAATTAGTGGGAAAGCAGAGGATTAGGAAGATTTTAAAAGCTTACAAAGGGAAACTAAGAAGGTCATTAAGAGAGAAAAGATGAAATATGAAAGGAAGCGAGCAAATAATATCAAAGAGAATACTAAAAGCGTTTTCAAGTATATAAAGAGTAAAAGACAGGTGAGACTAGATATAGGACTGATAGAAAATGATGCTGGAGAAATTGTAATGGAAGATAAAGAGATAGCGGAGGAACTGAACGAGTATTTTGTATCAGTCTTCACTGAGGAAGACATCAGCAGTATACCGGACACTCAAGGGTGGCAGGGAAGAGAAGTGTGCGCAGTCACAATAACAACAGAGAAAGTACTCAGGAAGCTGAATAGTCTAAAGGTAGATAAATCTCCCGGACCAGATGGAATGCACCTGTGTGTTCTGAAGGAAGTAGCTGTGGAGATTGCAGATGCATTAGCAATGATCTTTCAAAAATAGATTCTGACATGGTTCCGGAGGACTGGAAGATTGCAACTGTCTCTCCGCTATTTAAGAAGGGGACAAGGAGCAAAAAGGAAATTATAGACCTGTTAGCTTGACATCTGTGGTTGGGAAGTTGTTGGAGTCGATTGTCAAGGATGAGATTACGGAGTACCTGGAGGCATATGACAAGATAGGCAGAACTCAGCATGGTTTCCTTAAAGGAAAATCCTGCCTGACAAACAAATTGCAATTTTTTGAGGAAATTACAAGTAGACTAGACAAGGGAGATGCAGTAGATGTTGTGTATTTGGATTTTCAGAAGACCTTTGACAAGGTGCTGCACATGAGGCTGCGAAACAAGCTAAGAGCCCATGGAATTACAGGAAAGTTTCATACATGGATAGAGTGTTGGCTGATTGGCAGGAAACAGAGAGTGGAAATAAAGGGATCCTATTCTGGTTGGCTGCCAGTTACCAGTGGTGTTCCACAGAGATCAGTGTTGGGGCCGCTTCTTTTTACATTGTGCATCAACAATTTGGATTATGGAATAGATGGCTTTGTGGCTAAGTTTGCTGATGATACGGAGATAGGTGGAGGGGCCGGTAGTGCTGAGGAAACAGAGAGTCTGCAGAGAGGCTTGGATAGATTGGAAGAATGGGCAAAGAAGTGGCAAATGAAATACAATGTTGGAAAGTGTATGGTTATGCACTTTGGTAGAAGAAATAAACAGGCAGACTATTATTTAAATGGGGAGAGAATTCAAAGTTCTGAGATGCAACGGGACTTGGGAGTCCTCGTACAGGATACCCTTAAAGTTAACCTCCAGGTTGAGTCAGTAGTGAAGAAGGCGAATGCAATGTTGGCATCCATTTCTAGAGGAATAGAGTATAGGAGCAGTGATGTGATGTTGAAGCTCTATAAGGCACTGGTGAGACCTCACTTGGAGTACTGTGTGCAGTTTTGTTCTCCTTATTTAAGAAAGGATGCGCTGACGTTGGAGAGGGTTCAGAGAAGATTCACTAGAATGATTCCTGGAATACAGGGTTAACATATGAGGAACGTTTGTCTGCTCTTGGACTGTATTCCTTGGGGTTTAGAAGAATGAGGGGGGACCTCATAGAAACATTTTGAATGTTGAAAGGCATAGACAGAGTTGATGTGGCAAAGTTGTTTCCCATGGTGGAGGAGTCTAGTACGAGAGGGCATGACTTAAGGATTGAAGGGCGCTCATTCAGATCAGAGATGCAAAGAAATTTTTTCAGCCAGAGGGTGGTGAATTTGTGGAATTTGTTGCCACGGGCAGCAGTAAAGGCCAAGTCATTGGGTGTATTTAAGGCAAAGTTTGATAGGTATCTGAGTAGCCAGAGCATCAAAGGTTATGGTGAGAAGACGGGGGAGTGGGACTAAATGGTAGAATGGATCAGCTCATGATAGAATGGCGGAGCAGACTCGACGGGCCGAATGGTCGACTTCTGTTCCTTTGTCTTATGGTCTTATGGACTTTTAATGTTACATGTCAATAATCTAGATGATGGAATTGATAGCTTTGTTGTAGTGTTTGCAGACAATCTGAAGATAGGTGGAGCGGCCGGCAGTTTGAGGAAGTAGAGAGGCTGCAGAAGGACTCAGACGGATTCGGAAAATGGGTAAAGAAATAACAAGTGGAATACAGTGTCAGGAACTGTATGATCATGCACTTTGTTAGAAGAATTGAAAGGGTTTGCTGTTTTCTAAGTGGAGAGAAAATACAAATAACGGAGGTGAAAGGCGATTTTGGATTCTCTGTACAGGATTCACTAAAGGTTAATTTGCAAGTTGAGTCTGTGGTGAGGAAGCAAATGCAATGTTAGTATTCATTTCAAGAGGACTAGAATATAAAAGCAAGGATGTAAAGTTGAGACTTCATAAGGAACTGGTGAGGCTTCACTTGGCGTATTCTGAGCAGGTTTGGGCCCCTTATCTTATAAAGATGTGCTGAAACCGGAGGAGGTTCAAAGGAGGTTCACGAAAATGATTCCAGTATTGAATGGTTTGTCATATGAAGAGTATTTTTATGGCTCTGGGCTGTTTTCCTAGAAATCAAAGGAAAGAAGGGTGACCTCATTCAAACAAGGAGCATCTGTCGGCTCTTGGATTGTATTCATTAGAGTATAGAAGAATGAGAGGGGATCTCATAGAAACATTTCGAAAGTTGAAAGGGTTGGACAGAGTAGATGTGGAAAGGTTGTTTCCCTTGGTGGGCGAGTCCAGGACAAGAGGCCATAGTCTTAGAATTAGAGGGTACTCAGTTAAAACGGAGATGAGGAGAAATTTTTTTAGCCAGAGGGTCGTGGATTTGTGGAATTCATTGCCACATACAGCTGTGGAGGCCCGATCATTGAGGGTGTTTAAGGAGGAGATTGGCAGGTATCTAATTAGTCAGGGTATCAAGGGATATGGGGAAAAAGCCGGAAATTGGAACTAGATGGGTGAATAGTTTAGCTCATGGGGGAGCTGCTGAGCAGACTCAATGGGCTGAATGGCCTATTTCTGCTCCTTTGTCTTGTGATCTTGTGAAACATATGGAATGTGGAGAGGATATTTCCACAGTCTAAGATCAGAGGACACAGCCTCAGAAGAGAAAAGTGTCCTTTTAGAACAGAAATGAGGAGCAACTTTCTTTAGCCAGAGAGTGGCGAAACTGTGGAATTTGTTGCCACGGACAGCTGTGGAGGCCAAGTCTTTGTGTATATTTAAGGAAGAGGTTGATAGATTCTTGATTGGTCAAGGCATGGAGGGACATGGGGGGAAGGCAGGAGATTGGAGCTGAGAGGAAAATTGGATCAGCCGTGATGACATGCTGACACAGACTCAAATTGCCAGATGATTAATTCTGCTCCTATATCTTATGGTCTTATGGTCTATATTATGATCATTGTCTTCCAAAGGTTCCTTTCAAGTCTGATTCACCATTCCATCATGACTGATGTATTAGCCTGTCACGTTCACTCCATTCCTCTTCATTCTTTCCTGACCTTGTGAGCTCCCTTGGTACTTTTATTTATTTAGGTGCACAGCTCAGTAAGCGGCCCTTCCTGCCAATGTGCCTGCGCCACAGAATTGCGCCTCAGTAATGAGGACAGAGTAACAAATGAGGAGGAGTTGTGAAAAGCCAGAATAAGCAGCGAGATGATATCATCAATCAGGAATCGGCAGCTGCAATTTCTGCAACATCTGCTGAGCAAAGGATGCGCGAGCGTCTTGCAGTGACGGGAAAAACTGATGGAGGAAAAAGCCGTGGTTGACAGCGCATGACATTCACAAGTTACATCAGGGGATGGACTGGCAAAAGTTTTGAAGAACTTATTGGAACTTCTTAGATTAAAGACAGATGGAAGACCGTGATCACCCATGTCATACAACACAGCACATAATGATGATGGAGATGAGTAATTAACCGACTAAATAGTACCAGTTTGGAACATGGGAGGAAACCAGATCACCCAGAGGAAGCCCACACAGTGACAGGGAGAGCGTACAAACTCCTTACAGACAGTGGTGGGAATTGAACCCGTGACGCTGGCACTGTGATAATGTTATGCTGACTGCTTTTGTCAGTGTTGCAAAAACCTAATGGCATTTGATGTGGGGTTTAAACTTGCAATACTGTTAGGTTCGCAAATTTCCTCTGGTATTGCAAAATTGAATCCTTGAAATGCAAATCAGATTTAATGTATTGCTTAGATGTTATTTAAGAATATTAATTTACACCTTGAGCACTTGTTTCCTATGTATTAAAAGGGAGACCTGCTAACATCTTCCAGTATACATGTAAACATTATATAATGCGGTTAATATCCTGAGTCTAAAAATAGGCAGATTATGACAAATTACCTAATTCATACAGAAACTCATAAGTTTGGAAATCCGTATCAAGGGAAATTACAAACAAATTCAAATGTGATTAAGAAGGAACATTTCAGTCATTAGTATCATGAGTAACACAATTGCTGTTAATGGTTTTCAGTGGGGCACTGCTATCCTGTTGAGGAGAGTGGGTCGGTGAGCAATTTCAGTACAACATCCTGCCAGCCACGAGGCAGTACACTGTCCATATCCCTTGGAAGGAGAAGGACAATGGGCAGTCTGGCAGGCTAAAATATGTGGAATAATTATATAAAGAGACAGTGCAAATGAAAGTGAAAGCTAATCCAGTGGCACTAGTTCAATGAAGGGGGTGTGTAAAAAGTAAGCTGCAGTGAGTTGTAACATTAGTCAGCAGAGAGCTGTAAAATTAGTCAGCTCCATCACGGGTACTAGCCTCCGCAGTATTCAGGACAGCTTCAAGGAGCGGTTCCTCCGAAAAGCAGCTTCCATCATCAAGGACCCACCCACCCGCAGGACGTGCCCTGAACTCATTGCTACCATCAGGGAGGAGGTACAGAAGCCTGAAGACACACACTCAGCGATTCAGAAACAGCCTCTTCCCCTCTGCCATCTGATTTTGAATGGACATTGAACCCATGAACACTACCTCACTACTTTTTTAAAATTACTTATCTTAATTTAAATATTTAATATACATATATATGCAGGGTAATTCAGTCTTTTTCCGATATTTATCATGTATTGCATTGTACTGCGGCTGCAAAGTTAAAAAAATTCACGACATATACCAATGATATTAAACCTGATTCTGATTCTAAATCTGTTGTGCTTTCTTTTTGGGAACAAGGCACTCTAGCAAAAGACAAATAGCTTTCCACACACACCTCCAAGATATTTACTCACTCATGATAAAAGCCTTAACTCACTGGAACAGCAGCAGTTCAGGACCTGAACACGTTCTCCTTACTGACTGAGGCAGCACAGTAGTGTAGCAATTAATCAGAATCAGAGTCAGGTTTAAAATCACTGACGTACAGTACGTTGTGAAGTTTCTTAATTTTGCGGCAGCAGTACAATGCAATACATGATAAAAGTTATGCAAATAATAGGAAATAAAAAATGGAGTGAACTGGTGTTCATGGGAAAAATGTCCATTCAGAAATTGGAAGAAGCTGTTCCTGAATTGCTGAGTGTGTGCCTTCAGGATTTTGTACCTCCTACCTGATGATTGCAATGAGAAGAGGGCATGTCCTGGGTGATGTGGGTCCTTGATGGTGGACAACGCTACTCAAAGATAACCTGGATACTATGGAGGCTAGTGCCTGTGATGGAGCTGGCTAATTTTATCGCTCTCTGCAACTTACTTCAATTCTGTGCTATAGCGGCCCCCGCCCCCATACTAGACGGTGATGCAACCATGGTACATCTGTAGAAAAATGTAAGTGTTTTTGATGACATACCAAACCTCCTCAAACCACTAATGAAATATAGCTGCTGTCTTGCCTTCTTCATAACCGCATCGGTACAGTGGCATGCAAAAGTTTGGGCACCCCTGGTCAAAATTTCTGTTACTGTGAATAGCTAAGCGAGTAAAAGATGAACTGAATTTCAAAAGGCATAAAGTTAAAGATGACTCATTTCTTTAATATTTTAAGCAGGATTACTTTTTTTAATTCCATCTTTTACAGTTTCAAAATAACAAAAAAGGAAAAGGGCCCAAAATAAAAGTTTGGGCACCCTGCATGGCAGTACGTAGTAACACTTTTTGTAGCCAGCCAAGAGTCTTTCAATTCTTTTTGGGGGATTTCCGCCCATTCTTCCTTGCAAAAGGCTTCTAGTTCTGTGAGATTCTTGGGCCGTCTTGCATGCACTGCTCTTTTGAGGTCTATCCACAGATTCTCGATGATGCTTATGTCAGGGGACTGTGAGGGCCACGGCAAAACCTTCAGTTTGCGCCTCTTGAGGTCGTCCATTGTGGATTTTGAGGTGTGTTTAGGATTATTATCCTATTGTAGAAGCCATCCTCTTTTCATCTTCAGCTATTTTATAGATGGTGTGATGTTTGCTTCCAGAATTTGCTGGTATTTAATTGAATTTATTCTTCCCTCTACTAGTAAATGTTCCCCGTGCCACTGGCTGCAACACAAGCCCCAAGTACGATTGATCCACCCCTGTGCTTAACAGTTGGAGTGGGGTTCTTTTCATGAAATTCTGCACCCTTTTTTCTCCGAAAATACCTTTGCTCATTACGGCCAATAAGTTCTATTTTAACTTCATCAGTCCACAGGACTTGTTTCCAAAATGCATCAGGTTTGTTTAGATGTTCCTTTGAACTTTTTGATCTACCCATGTTGGTCCTACCAAAGTCCAACACCTTGCACTTGGCTGCATTAAATTCAATCTGCCATTTTTCAGCCCATTTCTCTAGCTGGTACAGAACCCACTGCAAGCTATGATTATTTTCATTGTTGTCACCCACAGATTTGCTGATTCAGCTAACTACATTACCATCCAAGTTGTTGATATAGATGACAAACAGCAGTGGACTCAGCACTGATCCCTGCAGCACTCCACTAGTCACAGGCCTCCATTCAGAAAGACAACCATCTACTAACGCTCTCTGGTTTCTCTCACAAAGCCATATCGAATCCAATTTACTACCTCATCTTGAATGTCAAGTGAATGAACCTTCTTGACCAACCTCCCTCCTATGTGGGACCTTGTGAAATGCCTTGCTAAAGTCCACATAGACAACATCCACTACCTTGCCTACATCAGCATTCCTGGTAAATTCCTCAAAAATCTCTATAAGATTAGTTGAACACAGCCAGCCATTCATGAAGCCATGTTGGCTATCCCTAATCAGTCCATATCTCTCCAAATACTCATATATCAGGTCTCTTAGAATACCTTCCAATAACTTTCCACTACTGATGTCAAGCTCACTGGTTTATGATTTCCTGGCTTACTTTTAAAGCCTTTCTTAAAATAGAACAACATTACCTATTCTCCAATCCTCCAGTACCTCACTTGTCACTAAGGATGATTTAAATATCTCAGCTAAGGCTCCTGCAATTTCTGCACTTGCCTCCCACAAGGTCTGAGGGAACACCTTGTCAGGCCCTGGGGATTTATCCACCCTAAATTGCCTCAAGACAGCAAACACCTCCTCCTCTCTATCCTGTACTGGGTCCATGTAGTTGTTGCCACTTTGCCTCACTTCTATACACTTTGTGTCCATCTCCTGTGTAAGTAGAGATGCAAAAAATTCATTTAAGATCTCCCCATCTCTTTTGGCTCCATGAATGGATCACCATTCTGATCTTCCAGAGGACCAATTTTGTCCCTTGCAATCCTTTTGCTGTTAACATATCTTTAGAATATTTTAGGATTCTCTTTCACCTTGTGTGCTAGGGCAACATCATATATTCTTTTAGCCCTCCTGATTTCTTCCTTAAGTGTTCTCTTACATTTTGTATGTTCCATAAGGACGTTATTTGTTCCTACCCACCTATACCTGCTATGTACCTCCTTTTTTTTCTTTGGAGACTCAATATCTCTTGAAAACCAAGGTTCCCTAGACCTGTTATACTTACATTTTATTCTGACAGGCACATACAAGCGTTGTACTCTCAAAATTTCACTTTTGAAGGATTCCCTCTTACCAAGTACACTTTTGCCAGAATACAGCCTAACCCAATCCACACTTGCCAGGTCCTTTCTGATACCATCAAAATTGGCCTTTCTCCAATTTAAAATCTCAACCCATGGACCAGGCATATCTTTTTCCATGTTTACTTTGAAACTAAAGCATTATGATCACTAGATATAAAGTGTTCCCCTGCATCAGTTGCCCAATCTTATTCCTTAACAGCAGATCAAGTAACTCACACTCACTCGTTGGGAGTTACACATTTTCCTGAACATATTTGACAACCTGTCCCCCACCTAGTTCTTTTACAGTATGGGAGTCCCAGTCAATATGTTGAATGTTAAAAATCACTTACTATAGCTTATGCTTCCTGCAACAGTTTGTGATCTCTACAAATTTGGACCTCTAAATCCCTCGAACCTTTGGGTGATCTGTAATATAGCTCCGTTAACGTGGGCATACCTTTCTTCAGTTCCATCCATAATGGCTCGCAAGATGAGTTCGTCAGTCTATCCTGCAGACATTCATGAAATCAAGTAACACCACTGAATCTGTTCAAGTAAACCATCAAACACTCATTGTTCAAAAATGAACAGATTGCGCAAATGACAAGAAACGAGCAAATAACACGCAGAATATTAAACAGCAAACCGCAGAGTCCTTGAAACCATCCAGGAATTTTCAGAGGTGAAGGGCAAATTAATTGAAATAGAATTGGACACTGGCTTGGCTGTTTCAGTCAATCCACAAAATGTGTTTGAATGGCATTTCAAAGATACTGAACTGAAGCCTGCAGATATCCATCTAAAAATTTACACTGGAGAAAAGATAACTTCTGTGAGAATGACATTTGTAACAGTGAGTTACCACAGCCAACAAGCCACATTGGGCTTTTATGTGATAAAACAGGAAGACCGGCATGTTGGGAGACATGAGTGGCTGAGACAACTACAGCTTAATTGGAAGAGAATTAAGAAAGGTATTCGATGATGCCACAGCATCAAGGATGGCATTGGAAAGCTCAAACATATCAAGGGTAAAGTAGTGTTAAATGAAAATGCCACACACAAATTTTACAAAGCTCATCTTGTTTCTTATACCATCTGCGATAAAGTAGCCAGTGAGCTAGATTTCATGGAGTCTGAAGGAATTCTTTGCAAGGTTGAGTGGAGCCCATGAGCAAAGCCAGTAGTCCAAGTAACCAAAAAGAATGGGTCTGTCAGGATCTGTGGTAATTTTAAGGTCACCGTCAAACCAGTACTGGAAGTAGACCATTACCCTCTGCCCAGGATAGAGGATACCTTTGCAAACCTTTTGGGAGGAAAATACTTCAACAAATCAGACTTAACTGAGACCTATCTTTGGTCAGCTGGTGGCGCAGTGAGATCAGCGCCAGGCTCGAGAATGGAAGTTCCCGAGTTCCATCCAGTGACACACCGTCCCTGTGCATGGTCTCCATCCGCGCCGGGTTGATGTTGAGCTCGCAACTCGGCCTCATAAAATAATACTGCAAAATGTCTGTGCGAGGAGTGGCGTCCCACACAGCCTCTCAAGCTGCGCCTTGTAAGGCATGAAAGTGCCTGATGCTGGCCTCCCAGGTCTGAGTCGACATCATCACCATACCTACAGATGGGGATGGAAGAAGAATCCAAAGTGTTTCTCACCATAAACACTCAGAAATGGTTTGATAGCTATAACAGTCTTACTTTTGGAATACAATCTGCACCTGGTGTCTGGCAGGTCGCTACAGACCAGCTGCTCAAAGACTGCCCAGGCACTCAGTGTTACCTGGATGTCATCATTGTTACTGGTAAGGGTAACAAGGAACATCTCCAAAATCTTAAGACTGTGTTAAAAAGATGAGAAGATTGTGGGTTCAGAGCACAGTGCAATAGTGCAAATTCTTTAAGCCAAGCATCAGCTACTGTGGTCTGATGCACAATGGTGTGACCCCCACTGTCATGATGAGACTGCACTCAGGATGGAGGAGCAACACCTTACATTCTGCTTGTGTAGCCTCCAATGTGATGGCATAAGCATCAATTCTTGAACTTCCGGTAATGCTGCCCCCCTTCCCCATTCCCATTTCCCTCTCTCACCTTATCTCCTTACCTGCCCATCATCTCCCTCTGGTGCTCCTCCCCTTTTCTTTCTTTTATGGCCTTCTGTCCTTTCCTATTAGATTTCCCTTTCTCTAGCCCTGTATGTCTTTCACCAATCAACTTCTCAGCTCTTTACTTCATCCTCCCCTCTTCCTGGTTTCACCTATCACCCCGTGTCTCTTCCTCCCTTCCCCTCACCTTCTTTCTCTGACCCCTCATCTTTTTTCTTCAGTTCTGATGAAGGATCTCAGCCTGAAATATCAACAATACTCTTTTCCTTAGATGCAGCCTGGCCTGCTGAGTTCTGCCAGCAATATATGTATCTTTCCTGCAGTCTCAGAGTCAACTGCTACAACCACCATGGAGGCGGTCCCGGAACATGAGATCGTTTCATAGCCATAAGTCTCACCTGCCAAGCAGCATGACACCCCCTCTAACCCCCGGTCAGGTAAGACGTTAACGGACAGGAGTAAGAAACTCTCCACAGTGATTAAATCTTTAGGCTTGAATAGGAAAATTAGAAATTTACTATGCTGTGAATGTCTGTATATAGTAGTTGTATTATACAGTATACTGTGAAGATGCATTCCATATTGAGTTGAAGTTCATAACTAAGCAGGGAGGAGTGTTCTTTATTTAGTATTTTGGTAATATTTGAATAATATTGCAAATATTTTGTTTAATTAAGCTTTCTTCGTTTGCTTAAATAATTCAATACCAGTATACCTAGAAGTATGTGAATGGCATACGTCATCATGCCACCACGTCATTAATGCATGTCTCACTAATGTAAAACATAACTAACGTACATGAGTTGTCCTGGCTCCATGTATTTTCTTTCAATTTGTTTTATGTTTTGCCATTACAAAACATAACATATTGGTTTGCAGATGTTGGCTTAGCTGATTTGCAGTGTATTCTCAGCAGATTCTTAGTTATTTAGATTATGTTGTGAGCTTACTTATAAATTTAAATTTTTGTACTAGCTTTAAATTCTTATGATGCTGTTCCCTGTCATTATTTGTAGTACAATTGCATTAATTTCTCTTGTCACAATATTGTGACATTTATTCTCGTTACAACACCTTGCTAAAGTTGAGATGAGTTCTGAAAAAATAGAATTCCCTCCATCAATGTGAAATGTTGCTAAATAGATCTTTTACCTTTCAAAGTTCAAAGTTCAAAGTACATTTATTACCAAAGTTTGAGTTGTCTCGTTATTCCTCGATGCTGTCAGAGGATGTTACTGAAATTCTGTGATTATGGATTTACGGATTGTGGAATATAGTTCAAATTGATCACTTTCTGCCTTATGATTTTTATATTCTGTGTTTTGCCTGTTCTTGCCTGTTGCCATTTATCGTGATTTGTTAGTTTCTTTTTGAGTTGGGGTTGTGGTTTGATGGCTTTTCCATTTCCATGACTTGTTTTTCTGCATGGGGGGAGGGCTTGCTCAATTTTTTTTCGCGTGTGGGGGAGTTCAATGATCGTGTTGCTATTTGTGTGATTTATTTTTTTGTGTGCGGTATTGGGGGGTGGGGTTGATGTTTTTCTTCGAATGTCTTCCATGGTCTTCTTTGTTTTGTGCCTATCTAGAGAAGACAAATCTCAGAGCTGTGTAACTTTAACAATAAATGAACCTTCGAACATTTGTTCTATATACTACCTTAAGATTTGTCTAGTTTCTTAAGGTTAATATAGCTGCAAGTGGTAATGGGGACAAGCTCCCACTACCTATTAATTTCTCCCACTGGCATGCGACTCAAATAGTCTCTGACAATCAAGTTCAGCTCCTGGCCTTTTCACGTGTGGCTTAGCACCATACAACACCTCTTCACAAGTGTCCAGCACCTTCGAGATTTCAGTTAACATCGCAAAAATGCCAGGTCACACAGGTGACACAGAAGAAGCATTTCAGGATGCATATTGTATACATTTCTCCAACATTAAATTCGACCTTTGAACCTTTGATGCAAAAGCTCAACTCTGAAAGGGAAGTTACAGACTATTGATTGCAGTGGAGTATCTCTACCCTACTTACTTGAAAACCTCAGGGCGAAACCCCTGGAGGAGAGTTGATAGCGATAAAAGATCTACTGAAGCTGCAGCTATAACAAGCAGCAGTTATAATGAGACAGTATCGGCAGAGAAGAGTGTCCAAGATCTCTATCGGGAAACTGGTAATTAATTCTGTTAAATCATATCAAGAGATTTGGTCAGAATTTTTTTCTGTAAGTTTTCTGAATTGACTTTTCATAGATGACTCACTATTTCATCCAATGAACCAAGACACAAGATGGCAAGCCACCCAAGTTCGAGGACCCAACATGGGAATGAAATGTTTAAATTATGTATTTAATACGCAGGATTTAATACGGTTGGATGTATGTTTATTTTTCATTCAAAGGATCTGAGTTTGATTTTCTGCAAGAACTGAATATTGTTGCAAAGACTTTGATAAGTTATTGAATGAGATTTACTTTCGTTTAAAAGTTGTGATGTTGAAGAATTTGTCATGAAAGGAGTTAATACATACGTATATAAATATATATATATATTTGGTGTTGAATTTGAATTTGTAAACATACTGACCTGGAACTGAAACTGAAGTTAACCATAATACTTAAGAATAGGAATTCAATTAGTTTTCTAACTAACTAGGGATGAATAAAAAGGCAAATCTTAGTCCGTAAACCTTTAGATAGGGAAAATAAATCTAATTAGTTAGAGAAATTAGAGTAATAAAGATTATTCTAATGAATTTCACTGATTCTGACTAAACAGGAATTTAGCTTACGTTTGATATCTGAAATTTGGAACCCAAACAGAATGTTGGATTTTTGAATTGTTCTTACTCATGTAAATATTTTGTATATAATGATACTTTCATAAACTTACCTCCAGAAGTGTGTGTTTTCTATTCACTGCCTCCTTTCAATACATAAAGATTCTGATGGCTTACTAGCACCTAGTGCAGTACTATGTAAGTAGATTTTCTCATTAAGAGTGCGGTGACCAGTCACACGAGATAAGACAAATGCTACGCAGATGTTGCATATGGACTCACTTTCAAGGGCTCTATAACTTGTGATTTCAGTTTCATTTATTATTTTTTTATTCAGTTTTATTGTTATTTGTTTGTTTTGTATTTGCATAGTGTGTCTTCTTTTGCCAATTGGTTGCTTGTCCATTTTTGTGTGTAGCTTTTCGTTGCTTGCATTATGCTTCTTACTCATGTACAATAGATAATTGTACTCATACAGTGATGCAACAGGGTCTTTTTTAAAAATCTACTAACTAAAACAGAAGAAAACCCCTAATAACTAAAGAAAAACGGGAAAAAAAAACACCCATTTGGAGCACAAACTGGGAGCTAGACGCCGTACAAGCTTCCATTAAAAAAAAAGACATCAAACCGCCCACCAAATCCGTGTACCCAAGCATCAGAAAAGGACCATCTTTATTGACTCAAGTCAAATGATAATAACGGGCAAAAGAACCCCACCTTTTCTCGAAGTCAAATCTAGGATCAAAAGTTCGACTTCTAATTTTTTGCAAACTAAGACATAACATCACCTGAGAGAACCATTGTATCAAAGCAGGAGCAGAAGCATCTTTCTACTTTAATAAAATAACCCTTCTGGCCAATAATGTGACAAATGCAATTACATATTGGTCAGATATAGAAATACCGGGTCTTTTAACAGACTCTTAGATATGTCCATGGAGCTTAGAAAAATAGAGGGCTATACAGAAGAGAAATTCTAGGCAGCTTCTAGAGTAGGTTTCCTGGTCGGCAGCACCTACAACACACACCATTCTCCTGGCAAAGTTAACTTCTGGAATAATAATGCATCAAATGCGGTAACGGTGACCCCAGTAATGACCCTCATTTCTATTATTTCCCCATCTGCAGTTTAATCTCATGAACTTAATCTCTTCCCTCCTGCTATTGTAATGTTAAAGTTGCAATTCCGCTGTAATGCGTTTTACAGGAGCATTTTATTCGTGGGCCCTGAAATGCACGCTATTTGAATCATATTGCTATTATGACATCATTAAACAATCTCACCATCAAGCTAATTGCTACCAGAAAGGTATCCCAAAGCAGTTGATCATCAGGAAAAAAACTAACTTGTATTTAACTACTTGATTACAAAAGTCTTTAAAAACTCATTACTTTTTGTGCTTTCATTTCAAAACCATTTCAATATTGCAGTTCCCTGCTTTAATTATGGTTTCTAGGATGCTTCTCTCTTCAATTATTTATTTCTTCCTGAGGGAAATCATATCTGACTGTAACCAGTACATTTATCTAACGGAACTGAGTCAATTGGACATGCAAACTTCTTTCATCCCTCCTTCTGGCAAATCATGCTTACAGACAACCATCACAGGGCCCTCACTGCCACTTTTTAATAAATGCCATCACATTTTGCATTATAAATAATAGATTAGAAAAGAGCATTTTCGGTGTTATTTGACTATTGTTTCAATTGCTGGGTGCTCGTAACAAATTCTTATCTTCACTATTTTTCAAATGTTTTTAAAGATGAGTATGATTTGAATTTTTTTTAGAAAAAGCAGTTAAGGATCGTCATCATCATCATGACGTGGACAATCATGGTCTTTTGATCATGACTGTTCTTGGCAAATCTCCCTACAGATGTGGTTTGCCTTCTTCTGGCCAGTGTCTTAACAAGACAGATGACCCCAGCCATTGTCAATACTCTTCAGAGACTGTCTGCCTAGTGTCAGTGGTCACATAATCAGGATTTGTGGTATGCACCAGCTGCTCATACGACCATCCACACCTGCTCCTGTAGATTCACATGACCCCAGTTGAGGGGTATGTGGGTTCTACACCTTTCCCAAGGGTGACCTGCAGGCTTGTCGAGGGAAGCAGCGCCTTACACCTCCCTTGCTAGAGACGTTTCTCCACTCCACCACCCGAGGATAACTTGATAGAAATCCATAATTAAAGCATATAAGACTTTAAGACTGCTACGTCTCTGCACAAATACATATATATTGAATAAAAGCACACACACGAGGGATGGCTTTAATGGGTGTATTCACATTGTAGCAAGAGAGAGAGAGAGAACAATGTGCATGGGTAGACAACAGTGCATGGACAGACAACAGATAAATACATAGTATTAAGAGGAGGTGATTGTTCTAAAAGATATAGATCCATACATTGCTCTTACCTCCTCCCCCTTAGATTAATGCAGCATAAAACTGCCTATGTACAAAACATTCAATTTCCCTTTCATAAACTCGTATTTCAAATAAACATGCTTTCACTATAACAGTCCATAACTAACTTCACAGATCTAAAGGTTCAGTCTTTTGGGGGTGGTGCTCTGTTCCTTTCAGGACAGCGCCTCTGGATCTATGGAGTGGCAGCAGGTTTAGCAGGTGTCCTGTCATGATAATTTCTCATCACACCTCTAGACCTGTGGAGTAGGATCAGGTTTGGTGGTGTCTTGTCTAAGACAACGTTCTCTGTTTCTGATGTCACGCTGCTGTCAGTAATGTCATCACTGACAGGTAAGTCCAGTGACTGTATTGTGTCCATCTTGTTGCATGCAGTCAACTCAGGTGTGTTCTTCATTTGAGCATCTAATATCTGGTCCACATGATGTCCCCGCGTCTGATCTCCAACATCCACTGTTTACATCAGTGGTCCAGTTCTTGTAGTTATCCTACTGGGTATCCACTTGTCTTCTTGGTAATCAGGACTTCCTGTCCAATCTCAAAGCTCCTTGCTACTTCACTTGGCAACTGGCTGAACTGTTTATTCTGCACTCAGATTCCTGTTCATGAACAGCATTGCAGGTGTTTGATTTGTCATTGTATGAACAGCGTTCTGATACACAAAAAGGAAGTTGTCCACCTTGTGCTGTAGAGAATGTCCTCCTTGTCCATTGCTTTAATGGACTTCTTGAATGTTTGAATAAACCTTTCGGCTAACCTGTTCGTTGCTGGGTGGTGAGGAGCTGACTTGAAATGTCTGATGCCATTTTTCCTGATGAACAGTCCAAATTGTTCAGACGTGTATTGTGGTCTGCTGTCACTCACAATTTGTTCTGGTCAGCCATTTCTGCCAAATGTAGTCCTCAGAGTGGAGACAGTCTTTGCTGACGTGGTTGACTTCATTGGTATAACCTCCGGTCACCTTGAATGTACTCTTTGCAATGGTGATGACAACTGCTCCCACAGGTGTAATGATGCCTATGGAGATGTATTTTGAACTTATTGGCATCCCAAACAGCTCTTGGCTGAGTATTCAATCTATTCCCGGCTACCACATGTAGCTCCAGGAGAGATTCTTCATCTTGACTGTACCCAGATGTCCTTCATGCAGATTTCCAACACTCTGGTGTGCAGTTTAAAGGAAACCACAACTCGAGATCCACACATCAGTGTGCTTTGACATACCAACAGTTGGTCTTGTCTCACTGAGAACTCTGGAAACAAAGGGCTACCATGCGCTGCCCATCTTTGTATGGTGATGTCATAGATTTTTGACAATGTCGGGTCATTCCTTGTTTCCCTTTGTACTTCAGGATTTATTATCAGCAGCTGGTCCACCAATGTGGTGTGGAACTCTTCTGCTGGGTCACAATATGAAGACTTTTCTTCTTTAGTTGCCAATAGTTGAAGGCGTGACAAGCCATCAGCTTTGCTGTGTCGTTTGGTACCATTGAACTCATAAGAGTGGGCTCCTCGGAACAGTGCCCAACATTGTAACTGGGTAGTGGTCATCACTGGAATTCATTTCCTGGGATTGAAAATAGACACAAAGGGCTGGTGATCTGTCACCAGCGTAAACCTTTGTCCGTAGAGGTTGTGGTAGAACTTCTTGATTCCCCATACCAGACTAAGCACTTTTCGCTCAACCTATGCGTAGGGGTGTTCTGTACCTGTCAGTGATCTCGAAGCAAACACAATCGGGGATTCAGATCGATCTTTCATAATATGTAACAAAACGGCTTCAATGTCATAAGGGGATGCATCACATGTCAGTCGAATGGGCGGAGATGGATCATAATGGGTGAGCAGTTCATCAGATGCTATCAGTCTCTTTGTTTCCTTGAATGCATTTTCACATCTTTCTGACCATTCCCACTTGGCTCCTGTCTATAACCATGCATTCAATGGATGCAGTACTGTAGCAATGTTTGAGGGAAACCAATGGTAGTAGTTTACCATTATTGGTGCCTGTAGCACTGCTTCAGTCATCTCTTGTGCTTATGGAAGCCATGCTTGTCAATGACATGTCCACAGTATGAGATTTCATTCTTGAAAAACTCACATTTTTCTCTCTTTGCACACAGACCACACTCACTCAGCCTGGTAAGCACCTTACCAAGGTTCTGGAGTTGCTTGTCACTATTTTTGCCAGTCACAATGTGTCATTGAAGTAACATTGTGTTCTTGGGATATCTTGGAGCACTTCTTCCATTGCCCTTTGCTAAATTGCTGGAGCTGATGCAGCGCCAAAGACAAGATGGATATACTGGAACAGTCCCTTGTGAGTGTTGATAGTGAGGAACTTCCTGCTTGACTCCTCAACCTCCATTTGCAGATAGGCCTGTGACAAGTCAATCTTTGAAAACCTATCCCTGCTAGTCAATGATGCAAAAAAGTCTTCTATTCATGGCGAGGATACTGCACAGTACACCCCACCGGGTTGATGCTCACCTTGAAATCCTCACATATGCAAATGGATCCAGTCTTCCCTTTCCTTATCACTGAGACAATGGGCATGGCCTAATCGCTACTCTACCTTGGAGAGAATTCCAGATGCCTCCAAGCTCTGCAGTTCAACATCCACGTTAGGACGTAGGGCGTAAGACACTGGACACGCTTTATGGATTCTTGGTGTTGCTGTTTCAGCCAGTTCAATTCAGGCTTTCATGCCTCTGAGTTTACCAATCCCCTTCTCAAACATCTTCTCGTTAGCATTAAGCAGCTGTGCCAGTCTCTGGTTAGTGCGACCATTTGGGCTGCTGTTGCCTGTTGATGCCACACTGAGAGCTTTGATTGAGTGCCAGTTTAGCTGGATTTTTCTCAACCATTCACGTCCAAAAAGTGCTGGCCCTTCACTTTTCAATACATAAACCCACTCCCCCCTTTCACCATTTCCCATCCCCTTTTCCCTCCCTCACCTTATCTTCTTGCCTGCTCATCACCTCCCTCTGGTGTTCCTCTACCCTTTTCTTTCTTCCATAGCCTCCTGTCTCTTTTACCAATCAACTTCCCAGCTCTTTACTTCATCCTTCTCACTTCAGGTTTCACCTACCACCTTGTCGTTCTCTTTCATAGAAACATAGAAACATAGAAAATAGGTGCAGGAGTAGGCCATTCGGCCCTTCGAGCCTGCACCGCCATTTATTATGATCATGGCTGATCATCCAACTCAGAACCCCGCCCCAGCCTTCCCTCCATACCCCCTGACCTCCGTAGCCACAGGGGCCATATCTAACTCCCTCTTAAATATAACCAATGAACTGGCCTCAACTGTTTCCTGTGGCAGAGAATTCCACAGATTCACCACTCTCTGTGTGAAGAAGTTTTTCCTAATCTCGGTCCTAAAAGGCTTCCCCTCTATCCTCAAACTGTGGCCCCTCGTTCTGGACTTCCCCAACATCTAGCCTGTCCAATCCCTTTAGGATCTTATACGTTTCAATCAGATCCCCCCTCAATCTTCTAAATTCCAACGAGTACAAGCCCAGTTCATCCAGTCTTTCTTCATATGAAAGTCCTGCCATCCCAGGAATCAATCTGGTGAACCTTCTTTGTACTCCCTCTATGGCAAGGATGTCTTTCCTCAGATTAGGGGACCAAAACTGCACACAATACTCCAGGTGTGGTCTCACTAAGGCCTTGTACAACTGCAGTAGTACCTCCCTGCTCCTGTACTCGAATCCTCTCGCTATAAATGCCAGCATACCATTCGCCTTTTTCACTGCCTGCTGTACCTGCATGCCCACTTTCAATGACTGGTGTATAATGACACCCAGGTCTCGTTGCACCTCCCCTTTTCCTAATCGGCCACCATTCAGATAATAACCTGTTTTCCTATTTTTGCCACCAAAGTGGATAACTTCACATTTATCCACATTAAATTGCATCTGCCATGAATTTGCCCACTCACCCAACCTATCCAAGTCACCCTGCATCCTCTTAGCATCCTCCTCACAGCTAACACTGCCACCCAGCTTCGTGTCATCCGCAAACTTGGAGATGCTGCATTTAATTCCCTCATCCAAGTCATTAATATATATTGTAAACAACTGGGGTCCCAGCACTGAGCCTTGCGGTACCCCACTAGTCACTTTCCCCTTCCCCCACCTTTTAAATCTACTCCCCAGCTTTTTTCTCCAGTCCTGCCAAAGGGTTTTGGCCTAAAACATTGACTGTGCTCTTTTCCTAGATGCTGCCTGGTCTGCTGAGTTCCTCCAGCATTTTGTGTGTAAAACTCTAACTGCTGTGTTTGGCCTCCATACGTCACACTCAGTTTCAGTTTGCCTTTGGGGGACACTTTTTCCCCTGTGTAGCTCTTCAGCATCGCTGAGGTCTTCTCTAATGGTATTTCAGAAAACAGTCTGTTGTAATCAGCCTCTGGAATCATGGACAAACCTGACCCTGTATCCAGCTCCATTTTCATTTTTAAACCGGACACATTTATTGTGATCCAGGTGAATCAGATATACTATGCAGTTACAGGCATGACAATCCACCTTGTCAGACTCTATGTTGTCTGAATCTGTTTTACATTTGATAACTTTATGCATTTGCTTAGTTTTGTGTTTAAGACTTCTTACTTCGTTGTGCTTTTAGTCTGCCTTGTACACTCTCTCTATGTGACCTTGTCTGTGACATTTTCTGCAGACTTTTCCTTTAAATCAACAGTCATTTGCATCATGGGAAGACTTGCCACATCGATAACATCTTTGGCTTTTTGCATCATTCAGGGACATTTTGTGTATCTCACAGTCTAAACTCCCTCTCTGTAGTTCTGTTGTATCCTTTTCTCGAACGATATTGCAATGGCCAATGTCCATTCTAAGGTTAGGTCTCCTTCTGCCAGTAGCCTCATTTGATTCCATTGACCTTGCATGCCACATACAAGTCTGTCCTTTAATGCTTCAGAAAGTCCATCTCTAAAGTCAAGGTGCTGGGAAGGTTTGCGCAGTTCTGATATGTATACAGATATGTTTTCACCTTTTGACTGATTCTCTTAATAAAATCTAAATCTCTCAGCCAATACCAGCGGTTTAAGGCTCAAGTGATTTTGTAAAATTGTAACAATTTCATCGAATATATTGCTTGCTGGCTTTTCAGCGGTTACTAGTTTTCGTAAGATACTGTACCTTCTTGGGCCCATTAAGCTAAGAAGTGTTGCGACTCTCTTTTGCTCCTCCACATTGTTCGTGCTACAATACAGTTCTACCCTCTCGATATACGACTCCCAGCCTTCATTAGCGCTATCATATTCATCCACTTTCTCGACTAAAGCCATCACAACATTATTTTTACTTTAAGTTCAGCGCATCTTTCACTGTTGCTATGCACTGTACTCACATCTTTGTTAGTGTCTGTGACAGCCTTCTCAGTACTGTTTAACTCTCGCCGTTTCATCCTGTAATCATGCCGTAACTGTCAGTGCAGTTCATGTATTCTCTGACATTCAGGTTCATGCACTTCGCCAATTTGTTGTGTGTATGCACAACTACATACTAATTAAACAAAAGCTCGCACATGGGAGATGGTTTTAACATTGCAGTGAGAGAGCAAGAAAGAACAAAGCACATGTGTAGATAACAGATCATTATGTAATGCTAACTGGGGGGGGGGCGTGTCATTGCTATAAAAAAAATAGATCCATACATTACAAATACTATAAGATAAAGGGCCATTTCATTATGGCTGATCCAATTTTCCTCTCAGCCCCAATCTCCTTCCTTTTCCCCATATAAGACCATAAGACATAGGAGCAGAATTAGGCCATCTGGCCCATCGATTCTGCTCCGCCATTCAATCATGGCTGATCCCTTTTTCTATCTCCTTCTCAACCCTAGTTCCTTGCCGCCTCCCCGTAACCTTTGATGCCCTGTCCAATCAAGAACCTATCAATCTCTGCCTTAAATACACCCAACAACCTGGCCTACACAGTTACATGTGGTAACAAATTCCACAAATTCACCATTGGCTAAAGAAATTTCTGCGAATCACTGTTTTGAAAGGGTGCCCCTCTATCCTGAGGCTGTGCCCTCTTGTCCTAGACTCCCACCGTGGGAAACATCCTTTCCACTTCTACTCTGTCTAGGCCTTTGAACATTCAAAATGTTTCAATGAGATCCCCCCTCATCCTTCTGAATTCCAGCAAGTACAGACCCAGAGCCATCTAACGTTTCTCGTATGATAACCTTTTCATTCGTGGAATCATCCTCGTGAACCTCCTCTGGACCCTTGACAATGCCAGCACATCTTTTCTCAGATGAAGGGCCCAAAGCTGTTCACAATACTCAAGGTGAGGCCTCACCAGTGCCTTATAAAGCCTCAGCATCACATCCCTGCTCTTGTATTCTAGACCTCTTGAAATGAATGCTAACATGGCATTTGCCTCCCTCACCACTGACTCAACCTGCAAATTCACCTTCAGAGTGTTCTGCACAAGGACTCTCAAGTCCCTTTGCACCTCAGATTCCTGGATTTTCTCCCTGTTTAGAAAATAGTCTGCACATTTATTTCTACTACCAAAGTGCATGACCATGCATTTTCTAATATTGTATTTCATTTGCCACTTTCTTGCCCATTCTCCTAATCTGTCTAAATCCTTCTGCATCCTATCTGTTTCCTCAACACTACCTGCCCCTCCACCAATCTTTGTATCATCTGCAAACTTGGCAACAAAGCCATCTATTCCATCATTTAAATTTACATACAGCATAAAAAGAAGTGGTCCCAACACCGACCCCTGCGGAACACCACTAGTCAACTGGCAGTCAACCAGAAAAGGATCCTTTTATTCCCACTCGCTGCCTCCTACCAATCAGCCAATGTTCTAACCATGTTAATAACTTTCCTGTAATACCATGGGTTCTTAACTTGGTAAGCAGCATCATGTGTGGCACCTTGTCAAAGGCCTTCTGTACATCCAAATATACAACATCCACTACATCCCCTTTATCTATCCTACTCGTAATCTCTTCAAAGAATTCCAACAGATTCATCAGGCAAGATTTTCCCTGACTTTGTACTATCTTGTCCTGTGTCACCAAGTACTCCATCACCTCATCCTTTACAATTAACTCTAACATCTTCCCAGCCACTGAGGTCGGGCTAACTGGTCTATAATTTCCATTCTTCTGCCTTCCTCCTTTCTTAAACAGTGGAGCAACATTTGCAATTTTCCAGTTCTCTGGCACCATTCCAGAGTCCAATGATGTTTGAAAGATCATTTCTAATGCCACCACAATCTCTAACACTGCCCCTTTCAGAAACCTAGGGTGCAGTTCATCTGGTCCAGGATCTTTCAATTTTTTGAGCTTCTTCTCTCTTGTGACAGTAACTGCACCCACTTCTCTCCCTTCACACACTATAACATCAGGCAGACTGCTAGTGTTTTCCACAGTGAAGACTGATGCAAAATACTCATTTAGTTCAGCAGCCATCCCCTTGTCCACCGTTATTATTTTTCCTGCCTCATCTTCTAACGGCCCTATACCCAGTCTCATTTCTCTTTTATTTTTAACATACTTGAAAAAAACTTTTACTATCCACTTTGATATTATTGGCTAGCTTGCTTTCATATTTCATCTTTTCCTTTCTAATGATTTTTTTAGTTGCTCTCTGTAGGTTTTTAAAAACTTCCCAATCCTCTATCTTCCCACTAATTTTTGCTTTGTTGTATGCCCTTTGTTTTGCTTTAACAATAGCTTTGACTTGGCTTGTCAGCCATGGTTGTACAATTTTACGATTTGAATATTTCTTCATTTTTGGGATACACATGTCCTGCACTTTCCTCGTTTTCCCCAGAAATGCATGCCATTGTTGCTCTGCTGATATCCCTGCCAGCAGCTCCTTCCAATTTACTTTGGCCAACTCCTCTCTCGTACCACTGTAATTTCCCTTACTCCACTGAAACACTGCTACATCAGACTTTACGTTCTCCCTATCAAATTTCAGGTTGAACACAATCATATTGTGAACACTAGTTCATAAGGGTTCTTTTACTTTAAGCTCCCTAATCACCTCTGTTTCATTACATAACATCCAATCCAGTATAGCTGATCGCTGAGTAGACTCAACAACAAATTGCTCTAAAAAGCTATCTCTTAGCCATTCAACAAACTCACTCGCTTGAGATCCATTCCCAACCTGATTTTTCTAATCAACCTGCATGTTAAAATCCCTCATGACTACCATAACATTACCCTTTTGACCTGCCTTTTCTCATTCCTGTTCTAACCTGTGGTCCACCTCCCAGCCACTGTTGGTAGGCCTGTATATAACTGCCTTCAACGTCCTCCTACCCTTGCAGTTTCTTAACTCAACTCACAAGGATTCAACCTCTTCCGATCCTATGACTCATCTTTCGGCTGAGTTGATGCCGTTCTTTACCAGTAGAGCTACAGCACCCTCTCTGCTTCATGGATGGTCTGGAAAAAGTCACCTGGGTCTACAGAATTCATTGGTGCCATCTTTCCTCGCTCCTCCCCATTCCACTGCCTTCTCTCTGCCTGTTTGTACGCCTTATTGGGTGTGGCCTTTCTTTGAGTCAGAATCAGGTTTAGTAACACCGAAATGTGACGTGAAATTTGTTAACTTAGCAGCAGCAGTTCAATGCAATACATAATCTAGCAGAGAGAAAAAAAATAAAATAGAACATAATAATGATAAATAAACAAGTAAATCAATTACATACATTGAATAGATTTAAAAAAGTGCAAAAAACAGAAATTCTCTATATTAAAAAATGTGAGGTTGTATCCAAGGATTCAATATCTATTTAGGAATCAGATGGCAGAGGGAAGGAGCTGTTCCTGAATCACTGAGTGTGTGCCTTCAGGCTTCTGTACCTCCTACCTGATGGTAGCAGTGAGAAAAGGGCATGTCCTGGGTGCTGGAGGTCTTTAATAATGGACGTTGCCTTTCTGAGACACCGCTCCCTAAAGATACTTTGTAGGCTAGTACCCAAGATGCAGCTGACTAGATTTACAACCTATCTATTATGGTTCTTGGATTTATTGAGTATGCCCACAAGAAAATGAATCTCAGGTTTGTATATGGTGATAATAACATACGTAGATAATAAATTAATTTTGACTTTGTACTGCTACAGCAAAACAATAAATTTCATGTCCTATCTCAGTGATAATGAAACTGATTCTGAACCATTCATTTCCAGAAAGGAAAATCAAGTAGGTTCTGTCACACACACGAGATTCTCCAGTCTCATTTTGCCTCGCCTGAAATATTGAAAGGAAGCAGGAGTAGGCTATTTGGTCCCTCATGACTATTTGGTCAAACAGTAAGGTCAAGTCTGATCTTTTACCTCTGCAGTAAGTGCATAATACACTTCTAAGTCCCCAATCTCTTTTTTCCATCTTGAATATATTCAATAACTTAGCTTCCACAAACTCTTGGGTAGGGAATTTCAAAAGTTCACCAGTGGCAGTGAAGTTTCTTTTCACCTCTGCCTAAAATTCATTATCAAAGTACTGCCTTGGAATTCATTTTTTTGTAGGTGTTTACAGAGGAATAAAGAAATACAATAGAATTTATGAAAAGTTATACATAAATCACCGTCTCATCTGGGGGGGGGGGCTGGGGGGGGGCGGAACTGCACAGGGTCAAAATAAGCTGCAGAAAGTTGTGAAATCAGTCAGCTCCATCATGAGCACTGGCCTCCCCAGCAATCAGGACATCTTCAAGGAGCAATGCCTCAAAAAGTCAGCACCCGTTATTCAGGACCCCCATCACCCAGGACATGCCCTCTTCTCATTGCTACCATCAGGGAGGAGGTACAGAAGCCTGAAGGTGCACACTTAACGATTCAGGAACAGCCATTACCTCTGCTACTTTTTTCTCTTTCTGCACTAATTATTTAATTTAACTTTTTAAATTTATAGGTTTACTTACTGTAATTTGCAGTTTTTTATTATTATGAATTGCATTGTACTGCTGCCACAAAACAACAGATTTCACAACATATGCTTGCGATATTAAACCTGATTCTGATTTTGATTCTGACTAACAAGCAATTGTCAGTGGCTCTAAGTTGATGCCTTGGAGACAGTGGCCTTGGTGCTAGACTCCCTAACCAGGGGAAATACCATCGAGTCCTGCAGAAATCTTGTTGACTGCAGTAAGATCAGCTCTGGAGAAGGAAGGTTCAGTTTGCTCTTTCTCTAGTCAGGGAGCAAACTGCCATCCCCTCCCTTATCCGACCCCTTCCCCAGGCAATCTGTTCACACACCTTTGCATTTTGTCGGCCTCCATATTTCTCTCTTCAGGTAGGTAGATAAGATTTCAATTTTTCATCCAGCCACAATGTACTCTGTATAGATGCAGGAGGTTCTGCAAATGCTGGAAATTCAGAGTAACACATCAAAATGCTGGAGGAACTCAGTAGGTCGGGAAGCATCTTATTTTTATTTTATTTTATTCATTTCGAGATACAGCAAGGAACAGACCTTTCTGGCCCAGCAAACCACACTGCCCAGAAGGGAAGAAGCTATTCCTGAATCACTGAATGTGTGTGTACCTCCTCCCTGATGGTACCAATGAGAAGAGGGCATGTCCTGGCTGATGGGTGTCCTCAATGATGGATGCTGACTTTATGAGGCATTGCTCCTTAAAGATGCCCTGAATGCTGGGGAGGCCAGTGCCCATGATGGAGCTGACTTTTGATCCTGTGCAGTGCCCCCGCCACCCATGGTAGAATCACATGTCCATCATTGGACGATGTGCAATAACCAAGTAACCTACTAACCAGTATGTCTTTGGAGTATGGGAGGAAACCGGAGCACTTGGAGGAAACCCACACAGTCACGGGAAGGTAACTACAACTTACAGACAACATCATAAATGAACTCCAAACTCCATCACCACCAACCCCCACCGATCTGTAATAGCGTCACGCTAACCACAATGTTACTGTGAATGAAGAGGAATCTATGTATATAGCTATTCCCTGCCTCACTTTACAGAGAGAAAGGGGGGTAAAGAAAAGACATTATCTTGAATTTCTGTTGATAAAAGGACACTGGCAAATGCTGAGAGTTGGGCTCTGTTAGCAATTCTTCTTACAGGTGATTCATGCAAGGTTGGGTCAGATGTATGGTGGGAGGTGGGGATGAATCAACACATAGCTGTAAAATGGAAATGGAATAAAATAAGCACTGAATCGTTTCAGTAATATGTTGCATCTGACTCATAGATGTTAATGACATTTACACTCAGTGGCTGCTTTATGAGATACCTCCTGTACCTAATAAAGTGGCCACTGAGTGTATGTCTGAGGTCTTCTACTCCTGTAGCCCATCCGCTTCAAGATTTGACATATTGTGCATTCCAAGATGCTCTTCTGCACACACGTTTGTAACATGTGGTTATTTGAGTTACTGTCGCCTTCCTGTCAGCTTGAACCAGTCTGGCCATTCTCCTCTGACTCTCATTAACAAAGTGTTCTCACCCACAAAACAGCCACTCACTGGATATTTTTTGTTTCTTGCACTATTCTCTGTAAACTCTAGAAATGGTAGCATGTGAAAATCTCAGGAGATCAAAGGTTTCTGAGATACTCAAATCGCCCTGTCTTGAACCAACAATCTTTCCAAGGTTGAAGTCACTTCTGTCACTTTTCTTCCCCATTCTGATATTTGATCTGAACAACAAATGACTACCTTGACCATGTCTGCATGCTTTTATGCATTGAGTTGCTGCCACACGATTGGCTGATTAGATACTTACATTAACGAGCAGGCATACGGGTGTACCTAATGAAGTCCTAATAATAAAATAGACACATGAAAATAATCTGTTTAGTATGTGATTATTTTGAAAGTCCCAAAGTTAAATGTTAAAGATCTAACTGAAATTTATATTGAAAAAGGTATTTGTTGCACCATGTTATCCTTGCTGAAGGTTCATTCAACAGCTGTCTGGTTGACAATCACACGTTTATTCACCAGGCAAGTTTCAGTTTTGGTGCCTCCTTTACACATGATTAGATTTCCATCTCATTGAAACTGTCTATTTAGGAGCAATACAATGATGGACCAGCTTGTACTGCACACAATTACAGAAGGGAAAGTTAAAGAGGTCAGTTGTCTGCACATGATCAAGAAGCATTTCATTTTCCCCGTCCACTTACGACTGTTTCTTAACAGTGTTATTAAAATCAAAGTACGTTCTGTTTGAATTCTCCACAGATCAAGCAAAATTCACGCTGTTCACGTCAAGATAATAGCTCTATTGTCGATAAGATCAAAGTCAGATTGATGTCGTTGTGGCTTCTTGCAAAGATGAAAGCCACAGGTCTTGTCCACACAGGAAAAAGACTGCATAATGACAAAATGTGTTTGTTGATGGTTGGTGAAAGTAAGTTAGCTCCTGAAAATTGCTGCAAGATGTGGCGAGGGGAGGATAAGTGGGTGCACATACAGGGTGTCCAAGGGCACTCTGGCAGCAGTCTAATGTGTCCAAGGTCTAAGCATGTGCAGAGAGTTTTTCTCCACAAACCCTTAACTTTGTAGAACTCCTGTTGGAATATTTTAGCAGCTGCTTGTGTGGTGGTGATAAGAATCAGAATCAAGTTTAATATCACTGACATATGTCATGAAATTTGTAGTTTTGTGGCAGCAGTACAGTGCAATACATTAAAAAATTATGATGGTGAGATACATTCCAGGCTGCGCTGGGACACATCATCAGTGAGGTAACCTGGATTGCCTGGTATTTCAATATCAGACATTCTTGCCCAGGCGACCCAGCCAGGGTTGATCAGGCCATAGCTCGTGTCCCAGCAGCATTGGTCCATGGGTCATATCCCTTGATCTGTATTCACGTGGAGGCTCGCAAAGCCGGTCCTGATGCCTCTTTCCTCTGCAGGCCCCGTGATGCCAAGGAGAGGGTAGGTTCCAGCAAAACCTCTCCGAGTGGAGGCCTGTGACTAGTGGTGTGCCACAGGGATCAGTGCTGGGTCCATTGTTATTTGTCAACTATATCAATGATCTGGATGATAATGTGGTAAATTGGATCAGAAAATTTGCTGATGATACAAAGATTGGAGGTGTAGTAGACAGTGAGGAAGGTTTTCAGAGCCTGCAGAGGGACTTGGACCGGCTGGAAAAAAGGGCTGAAAAATGGCAGATGGAGTTTAATACAGACAAGTGTGAGGTATTGCACGTTGGAAGGACAAACCAAGGTAGGACATACAGGGTTAATGGTAAGGCACTGAGGAGTGCAGTAGAACAGAGGGATCTGGGAATACAGATACAAAATTCCCTAAAAGTGGCGTCACAGGTAGATAGGGTCGTAAAGAAAACATTTGGTACATTGGCCTTTATTAATCAAAGTATTGAGTATAAGAGCTGGAATGTTATGATGAGATTGTATAAGGCATTGGTGAGGCCGAATCTGGAGTATTGTGCAAACAACAGGAATTCTGCAGATGCTGGAAATTCAAGCAACACACATCAAAGTTGCTGGTGAATGCAGCAGGCCAGGCAGCATCTCTAGGAAGAGGTGCAGTCGACGTTTCAGGAGTCTGGAGTATTGTGTTCAGTTTTGGTCACCAAATTACAGGAAGGATATAAATAAGGTAGAAAGAGTGCAGCGAAGGTTTACAAGGATGTTGCCGGGACTTTGGGAAACTCAGTTACAGAGAAAGGTTGAATAGGTTAGGATTTTATTCCCTGGAGCGTAGAAGAATGAGGGGAGATTTGATAGAGGTATATAAAATTATTATGGGTATAGATAGAGTGAATGCAAGCAGGCTTTTTCCACTGAGGCAAGGGGAGAAAAAAAACAGAGGACATGGGTTTAGGGTGAGGGGGGAAATGTTTAAAGGGAACATTAGGGGGGGCTTCTTCACACAGAGAGTGGTGGGAGTATGGAATGAGCTGCCAGACGAGGTGATAAATGCGAGTTCTTTTTTAACATTTAAGAATAAATTGGACAGATACATGGATGGGAGGTGTATGGAGGGATATGGTCCGTGTGCAGGTCAGTGGGACTAGGCAGAAAATGGTTTGGCACAGCCAAGAAGGGCCAAAAGGCCTGTTTCTGTGTTGTAGTTTTTCTATGGTTTCTATGGTTCCTAACCTCTGCACCCCACCTCTGTAGGCTCACATTGTGCGTTACACTCCTTTCACTGGCACGGCTCTACCAGCCCCTGGCATTTGAGGAGGCACAAACACCTCCTCAATCTGGTTTTCCCAAGACACTGTCAGTTCTACCATGACCACCTGCTCTGAAGTTTCTGACAGAATGACCACGACAAGCATCAGGGATCATAACTATATATTTCATCAGAAATACATACAATAAATTACTCAGTAAGTAGTGCAAAAATATAGCAAAACCAGTGAGGTAGTGTTCATGGGTTGGTTCATGGAAATATGGCGGCAGAGACGAATATCTTGTTCGTCCATCGTCGACACCGATGAAGACCTCGACACCATTACTGATGGTGTCGAGACTAGCGCATGACTTGGATTTAAGTGAGGGAGAGTTGTGCAGCGTCAGCCTCACTCTCTCTTCCCAAACAAATAACTACTACTACTACTATTACGTTGACTCAGGCCTAGGGGGCTGGCGTCAGGCACAATGACAGACTCTCCACTTCTCCCTCTCCCTCATCAGTGTGTTCAGTTCATCTACATCAGCCGCGCCGCTGTCTTCTGGGAGCGTGTTAACCATAGTCTTGGGAAGGTGCCCAGGATTTACCCTCCCATGTTTGGGCTCCCATATGATGACTAGGTTAGCAGGTAGCTCAGGGTGGCGTAGACAGTGCCCTGCTAGTTGCAGTCTTCTCGCCTCGATTTTAGTGGTGAGCATCGGTAGGTCATAATAGAGCTCGACGTTCGTCATGTGCTGTTGCCAACTCGCATCAAGAGCCATCCGGAGCATTCGTGTATAGAAACGAATAAGCTGTTCCTACACCGTTGGATCATGGAGCAGACAGATGTAATAAAATTAATTTATTATTGTCATATTTACAGTGAAAAACACATCTCGCATTGGGTGGTACAGTAGTGTTGTGGTTAGTGCAGCCATTTTACAGCATCAGTGCTCACTGCCCAGAGTTCGATTCCCACTGCTCTCTGTAATGAGTTTGTGTTTTCTCCCCGTGACCGCGTGGGTTACCTCCAGAAGCTCCGTTTACTTCCCATAGTCCAAATGTGTATGGATGGTGGGGGTTATATTTACTCTGATGTTAAATTTACTTTGAAATTTAAATTGTGAGCATACTATGTTCTTGCTGGAAGCATGGCCAGACTTGTGGGCTGCCCCCAGCACAATCCTCGCTGATTAGACTTGATACAAAATGATGTATTTCACTGTATGCTTCCATGCTTCGATGAGTATGTAAAGCTAATCCCATACAGACCACTTCATTATAAAGAGGCACTGAGGCAGAACGAGTTAAAACAATAACAGAATGCAGGGTGAAGTATAACAACGAAAGAAAACGTGTCGTACAGATAGGCGTTAAGGTGCAAGATTATAACAAGGTAAATTATGAGGTAAAGACACTCTACCTGGTATAGATGTATAACCATGATCTGGTTAGCCTCCAACACCCCTACCCCACCCCTGCTCTATCTATGAGTACCATCACTGCACTGTAAACACCTTAAACAACTACTTATGATGCTGTTTACAGCGTAAATACATTTTGGTGTTCATGTATATTTTATTCTATCTCTGTACTTTCACTTTACTTTTAATTCTTATTTTTTAAAATTTTTGATCATTGTTAAATGTTTTTTTATTGCATGTCACATCCTAACCAACACACTACAGCTATTTCCAAATACATGCAGATAAACAACACTGTGCAAAACTCTGAACGAGGGGCTGATGAGGCAGGTTAGATATGTCCCACAAAGGAAGAAGTTCTCAAATGGCAGCGGAGGCAACCGTGGCTGACAGATGAAGTTAAGGACTGCATAAAAGCCAAGGAAAGGGCATATAATGTAGCAGAGTGAGTGGGAAGTTAGATGATTGGGAAGTTTTTAAAATCCAACAAAAGGCAACTAAAAAAGCTATATGAAGGAAAAAAATGAAATACGATGGCAAACTAGCCAGCATTATAAATCAAACACGAGGAAATCAGATACCAGAAGTATTTCAGTTATATAAAGAGTAAAAAGGAGGTAAGGGTTGATATTGGACCACTGTAAAGTGATGCTGGTGTGGTAGTAATGGGGGACAAAGAAATGGCAGATGAACAGAGTGTCAGGGAGCAGGAGTAAGTGCCCTTGCTATTACAAAGGAAAAAGTGCTAGGCAAAATCAAAAATCCTGAGGTGGGTAAGTCACCTGAACCAGATGGACTACATCCCAGATTTCTGAGAGAGGTTGCTGAAGATAACGGATGCATTGGTCATGATCTTTCAAGAATCTGGTTCTGGCATAGTCTCTGAGGACTGGCAGATTACAAATGTCACTCCACTCTTTAAGAAGGGAGAAAACCAAAAGAAAGGAATTCATAGACCAGTTAGCCTAACCTCAGTGTTTGGGAGACCATTGGAGTCTATTATTAAGGATGAGGTTTCAAGATACTTGGAGACTAATTATAAAATAAGTCAAAGTCAGCATGGTCTCTGTAAAGGGAAATCATGCCTGACAAATCTGTTAGAGCTCTTAGAGGAAGTAACAAGCAGGGTGGACAAAGGAGAGGCAGTGGATGTCATTTACTTGGATTTTCAGAAGGCATTTGATAAGGTGCCACAAATGAGGCTGCTTAACAAGATAAAATTCTATGGTGTTATAGGAAAGATACTGGCATGGGTAGAGGAATGTCTGATGTGCAGGAGCAGCGAGTGCGAATAAGAGCTGCTTTTTCTGGTTGGCTGCCAGTGACTAGTGGTGTTCCTTAGGGGTCAGTATTGGGACCGCTACTTTTCAATTGTTTGTCAATGATTTAGATAATGGAACTGACAGCTTTGTGACAAAGTTTGCGGATGATATAAAGATCAGTGGAGGGGTAGGTAGTAATGAGGAAGCAATGCAATTACATCGGAACTTAATGGAAAAATGGACAAAAAAGTGGCAGATGGAATACAGTGTGGGGAAATCTATGATAATGCATTGTGGTAAAAGGACCAATAGTGTGGGCTATTATCTGAATGGGGAGAAGGTTCAAATATCGGAAGTGCAGAGGGACTTAGGAGTCCTCATGCAAGACTCCCAGAAGGTTAATTTACAGATTGAGCCTTGGGTAGAGAAGGCAAATGCAATGTTGGCGGTTATTTTAAGGGGACTAAAATTTAAAAGCAAGGAGGTAATACTGAGCCATTATAAGACGCTAGTCAGGTCGCCCTTGGTGTATTGTCAACAGTTTTGGCTCTCATATCTCAGAAAGGGTGTATTGTCATTGGAGAGGCCAGCAGAAGTTCACGAGGATGATTCCAGGAACGAAGGGGTTAAAATATGAGAAGTGGTTGGCAACCTTGGGCCTGTACTCACTGGAATTTAGAAGCATGGTGGGGTGGAATCTCATTGAAACCTACCAAATGTTGAAAGGACTAGATAAGGTGAACTTGGAGAAGATGTTTCTGATAGTGAGAGTATCCAGAACTAAAGGACACGGCCTTCAAAGTGAGGAGCGACCTTTGGGAATAGAATTAAGGAGGAATTTTTTAGCTAGAGAGTAATGACCCTACGGAATGTTCCACCACATACTGTGGTGGAGGCCAAGTCCGTGAGTATACTTAAAGCAGAAGTTAATAGTTTCCTGTTGGTCAGGGCATCAAGGGCTATTTTGAGAAGGCAGGTGTAGAGGGTTGAGTGGGTGCCAGTATCAGCCATGATGGAATGGCGGAGCAGACTTGATAGGCTGAATGGTGTAATTCTGCTACTACGTCTTATAGTGTTATGGCCTAAAGGGAGCATTTTACATCTGGCTGCTGTGACTAGTGGTGTTCCACAGGAGTCTGTATTGGGATTGATTTTTTTTACGTTATATATCAATGATTTGGATGACGGAATTGATGGCTTTGTTGCAAAGTTTACAGACAATATGAAGATAGGTTGAGGGTGGGTGGTTTTGAGAAAGTAGAGAGGCTACAGAAGGAATTAGACAGATTAGGAGAAAGGGCAAATAAATGGCAGATGACATACAGAGTCAGCAAGTGTATGTTCATGCACTTTGGTAGAAGAAATGAAAGGATTGACTATTTTCTAAATCGAGAGAAAATACAAAAAACCTGAGATGCAGAGGGACTTGGGAGCCCTTGTGCAGGATTCCTTAAGGCTTAATTTGCAGGCTGAGTCAGTGATTAGGAAGGCAAATGCAGTGTTAGCATTCATTTCAAGTGGACTTGAATATCAAAGCAGGGATGTAATGTTGAGGCTCACTTGGAGTATTGTGAAGTTTTCGGACCCTTATCTGAGAAAGGATGTGCTGACAATGCGGAGGGTTCAAAAGAAGTTCACGAAAATGATTCCAAGATTAAATGGCTTATCATATGAAAAGTGTTTGAAGCCTGAATTCTCTGGAATTCGATGGTGAATAGTCTTGAACGAATGGATGTGGAGAGGATGTTTCCTATGGTGGGAGAGTCTGACACCAGGCTCAGAATAGAGGACGTCCTTGTAGAATGGAGATGAGGAGGAATTTCTTTAGCCAGGAAGTGGTGAATCTGTGGAATTCTTGCCACAGGTGACTGTGGAGGCCAAGTCTTTATGCATATTTAAGACTGAGGTTGATAGGTTTTTGACTGGTCAGAGCATGAAGGTATATGTGGAGAAGGCCAGAGATTGGGGCTGATAGGAAAATTGGACTCGATCGGCCAAATCACTTAATTCTACTCCTCTATCTTTAATCTTACTTATCTTATAAATTCTCTTACAAACAGCAAATATAAGCTGTCCTCCTGTCTAATGATATGTTTGTATCTTCTGTCCGATGGAACAGTGGAGAAAAGAAATGTCCAGGATGGAATGGGCTGTTGAGTATAGGGGCTTGTTTACCAAGGCGGTGAGAAATGAACAGAATCCATGAAAGAAAGGCTTGTTTCTGTAATGTGCTGAGCTACAGAATGTCCAAAACTCTCCGCAATTTCCTGTGATCAAAGGCAGAGCCGTTGCCATAACAAGCCATTGTGCATCTAGATAGAAGGCTTTCTATGGCAATTCAATAGAAATTGGTATGGGTTTAATCACAAACACAAAACCAATATGAATAAATAATATGCTGATTGTCATTTAGCATTGCTGCCTCTGCATTCTGTTTTCTGTGCACAAGTACATCACATGCACAAGGCAGAGGTACAAACAAAAATCCAGTGATGAGCTGCCAGGGCCTAATTATATGCTCACAAAACACAAACAAGGTTCCATTTCCAAATATGCTCTCTGATAAAATTTCTGAAGCAATAACCACTGAATAAAACACACAAAATGACAATAATTTGTAAACATGAGGAGTTCTGCAGATGCTGGAAATTCAAGCAACACACATCAAAGTTGCTGGTGAACGCAGCAGGCCAGGCAGCATCTCAAGGAAGAGGTACAGTCGACGTTTCGGGCCGAGACCCTTCGTCAGGACTAACAGAAGGAAGAGCTAGTAAGAGATTTGAAACTTTTACAATTATTTACAGCTGGAAGGAGCATAGTTCATAAGGTTGTGATATTTATAATTTGTTCTGTCTAGAAGTTGTGAAGTCAAAACGGAGGTTAGGAACGAATGGGGCACATCAGCTTCAGACTAGAGTCAGAATTGGAATCAGAATTAGATTTATTGTCACTGAAATATGTTGTGAAATTTGTTGTTTTGTGGCAGCATTGGTTCAATGGGGTTGAGAAGGTGACAACTTTAGTTCCTCGGCATAGACATCATCGAGGATCTCACGTGGTCTGTACATACTGGCTGTGTGGTGAAAAAAGCACAACAGCGCCTTTTTCACCTCAGACGGTTGAAGAAGTTTGGTGTGGTCCCCAAATCCTTTCTTTCTTTCTTTCTTTCCTTTTAAATCTTTTTATTGAATAAGTATACAAAAGGATAAGCCATATAGGCACTAATACACTGTTAGAATATAATAAAATTACAGGAGATATTAATACAGAAAAAAAAGTGATACAAACAATGTAATTTAAACATATACTAAGGTAACATAATAGAATACTAATTTATATATATATATATATATATATCAATAGAGAAAAGAAACAAAAACCCCCCCCCAAAATCCTAAGAACTTTCTACAGGGGCACAAGTGAGAGCATCCTGACTGGCTGCATCACTGCCTGGTGTGGGAACTGTACTTCCCTCAGTCGCAGGACTCTGCAGAGAGTGGTGCGGACAGCCCAGCACATCTGTAGATGTGAACTTCCACTATTCAGGACACTTACAAAGACAGGTGTGTAAAAAGGGCCTGAAGAATCTTTGTGGACCTGAAACACCCCAACCACGAACTGTTCCAGCTGCAACCATGCGGG